>NW_028221809.1:0-55982 GCF_014529385.1 Adiantum capillus-veneris
TCCTCTTGTTAGAGAACAAAACAAGGGGGTGCCCAATTGATAGGCAAGCATCCTCATATTATCCTAGAGCCAACAAGATAAGATAAATCCCGTGGAGCGACTCCGTTGAGTCAAATACTGACTCCCATGGTACCACACAGACAGTAGTTTCTGTTAAAGATAAGGGCCCCTTATCTTGGATCTTTGAAACATCAGAGTCGTCCTTGAATCTCACTGAGCAGAAGACCTTGGCTAGGTCAGTAGTATTTTCAATTGCTCCTCCATGTCCAAGAATTTGTGTTCCTTGAATCCATTGAATCAGATCGTATCTCCCACTGAAGCCAAACACCAGCGTAAGCTTAGCTTGCATGGCTAGTTTTTTTTAATAAGTGTTGGTGGAATCCCAACAGTGATAGCCTCCGCAACATCCAGGTGCTGCGGCATAGATTTCTTTAGAGCATTAAAGGCTCGATCTGGAAGCCCTTCTTCGAATAACCCACTGCATTTTTCATGCGAGCAAGTTCTTTTCTTAATGTTTGGGTTGCTCTCTATCTATCTCTTCACTTCTTTTAGCTCATGTTTGACCCGAGCCTTTACATTCTTTAGTTTTTTAGGGCCTCCATCACTTGAGGCCTTGGTAGTTGTGACTTCAGTGCTTTCTTTAGGGTTAGGACCCTTCAGAATGCTTGCAAATGAGATGCATGGTCTGAGAGATGCAAAACCATTTGTCACCTTGTTTCCCTTCGTATAAATCATACCCCCGAGGCACACCTGCCATTAGGGTCTTCACCTCGAAGTGAATCTCTTTAGTAGTTTTGTTGAACACTTTTTCTTTTTCTTTAGTAGAGAGGACCTTCTCTATCAACAAAGCTTTCTTAGCCACCTGGGTTGGACCCCTTGTCGAAGCATCCCCTGTCACTAAACGGTCGCGATGTCGGCCCATCCCCTTCGTCCATCAATAGATTTCTTCATTCATCGAAAATTTCTTGCCACGAGTATTTGCGGAGAACTTAACGATGTCTTCCTCCATGGGTAGAACCTCCAACTCCATTGTAAGCACCGCGAAGGAACACAATTTAAGAGTGGGAAGTGATGGCAAAAAAGAATGGGACGGAGTCTAGGGTGTTGATAATAATTGCGCCTTAGTCAACCGCAAGGCTAAATGCAAATCGCGCTTATTATATAGATAATAAGTGCGCAAAAGGCTATCATAAGCATGCTTTCTATGACCTTGGGACAGCCATTGCAACAAGGCAAGTACATGCTTAACGAGCATACACTCCATATGGAGCCCCGACACTTGGACAACTCCTTCTCACTCAGCCTAGCACCTCAAACACGACCAAGGATGATCCTATTCATGCAAGGTAGATCCCATCTCCTCGTAGAGATTTGTGCTCTACGCCATCGCTCTCCAATATTTTTGTGTTTTACTGAGCTACTATTAGCACTCAAGGTTGAGCGCTAATAGTTCTTTTGAAATTGTTTCATTCATTAAGCTCCACCACAATGCATACCCCCATAAGGGGGATGTTTAGTATAGATCCTCCCTTGTGCTCAAAACGCTCTTGGTATAATAGCATGCACTAGCGGGGCACTAATTGGGCTCTAGCTCACAAGAACCTTGGAACTTCCAACATATGGATTGCATTCTAATATGGTGATTAAACTCGAGTCCATACTACTTCACTATTTGGTACTACTACTTGAAATAATTTGTGTGTTAATTCCAATCGAATCTTTGAACTCGAAAGCAAGACCTGTTGCCATCATCCCCCTCGCTTTCGCCATCGCTGCACACGCCTACCTGTGTGTGTGTGCACACAATCTCCCTTACCTCCCTCCCTCCTCTCTCTCTCTCTCTCTTCAAGCAAGCTTCCCTTCTCATGGCCATACGTCCTCTGCGAGGCCTCCGTGGACGATCATTTGCAAACCAAAGAAAAAAAAGCTCTCTCTCCGTGTTCGGGACCATGCACGGTATCTCGCTCTCTCTGCACACCCTCGCCCATTATGACCTGCGTCTGCAAGCCCGTCAAGGATAACAATCGAGTTTGCTGCACTTTTGTATATCTCTCCTCCTCATTTTTTGCATGCCAAAGCTTCCCCACCCTATGTGCACTATCCGGCGTCTACCTTCTAGCCTAACCTACCTGCTGCCCTCATCAGGATGCTCTACCCTCAGACAAACGAGAGAGAGAGAGAGAGAGAGAGAGAGAGCGCGAGCGAGCCTACCCTACTGCAAAAAATCAGAAAGCGAGAGAGACTTTGCGCCTCCGTTGTGGGCTCGCCTCCACCTGGAATCTCCTGTCCCGCAACCTGCTCTGCCCTGCCACACACTAAGCAGGCTGCGGTTTTGCCTCATACCTTTCTCTTCATTTACCTCGTTTATGTCATGAACTTGACTTTTCCTTCAAACTAAGGGGCAACCTCTTTGGCAGAGAAGGCTCCAAAATGAAGTCCTGCATACATAATACAAGATCCATCTTCTTCTGAGCTCCATGTTTTACTATGCTTGTTTCAAAGATTGGCACTCTCACTTCGCTGGCGAAGACACCGAGAGCGAGCAAAAATTGGGGGCATCCTCACACTTGCATAGTCTTTAGCTGATAGAATAACCAAGGCTAAGAGTGTGTGTGTGTGTGTGTGTGTGTGTGTGTGTGTGTGTGAGAGAGAGAGAGAGAGAGAGAGAGAGAGAGAGAGACCCGCAATCGTCAAGCCCTGCAGCTCATCCGGGGGTGGACAAATAGAGAAAAGCAGCATGAGGCCAAGGAGATAGATGATCGTCCACGGAGGTCAGACATAACCCATGGGACAATGGGACCAAAAACAAAGCATAACAATCGCTCCAAGTATGTGAGGATGTTTGATATAGAGCAGTTAAGGACTGAGGGTCCATCAAAAGCATGGAAGAAAAGAACAAAAACCCTAAGGGGGCTCAGGCGAAGAGATAGTTGGTTTGGGAGTTCAAAATTCTTGGATGATGGCTTTACTGCCTCGATAGACTACATATTTACCTTGCTTGCTGGCTTTGTGCATCCTCTTGGGTTTGCTTGCTTTCATCTTGAGTTGCGTCATTGTTAATTCTTCAGCGATCCAAAACCTTTGTTCCCTTCAAGATTTGGGATTGGTGTAACAACTTGATCCGCTCCTCTTTGCCCTTGAAAGTGAGGATATAGTGCTTGGGTGGCACAAACCTATGTGTATCGTTGATCCAAGAGACAATTTTGGGCTTGATTTGAATTGGTTGAAGAATGTCGTTAAGTTTGGTGATGGCTTCTTCAAGGGTGTCTTCGTTAGTGCACTATGGTGGGTGGAGCCCCCCAATCCGGATCTTGAGGCCAAGAAATTCTTGTAATCAGCACTCTTGTAGGGCCACTTGTATCTTGGTCTCAATCTTTTCATGGGCTGCCTCGTGAGCTTCTTGGACTTCTGCGACACTCTCAGCGAGGGAGGATTTGACTTCCCGTGCTTTTGCAAGCAGAGCTTGGTTCTCTACTTCTTTCCCTTCCTCAAGTTTATGTAAACGTTCCTTCAGCTTTTTTGTTCTCCTTGATGAGTTCTTGAACCTTAGCCTCTAGATTTGTATTTTTTGCTTCTTGTCGACAGGTGGAGTCCTTCTTTGGTGCAGCTACCACTGCTAGAAATCTCTTGCTTGTGGAAGAGATTGGGCTACTGAAAAAGACATGTTTGGCTGCGATGGCCTTTCTCTGTGAACCTTGTCTAAAAGACCTAAGGCTTAGAGAGAGAGATACTTGAACCCAACTTTAAACTTTGCATGAAAGCAACGCTTCTCAAAAAACTACCAGCAGTGCTTCTTGAGGAGCTTCTAATGAAGATTAACGTGGCTATTGATGATAGAAGGACGCCTCTGTACTGATCAACCTGTGTATTGAGCCGACTTGTGAGCGCGAACTCTGTGTGTATGTGTGTGTGTGTGTGTGTGTGTGTGTGTGTGTGTGTGTGTGAGTGTGAGTGAGAGAGAGAGAGAGAGAGAGAGAAGACATGCAACCTCCAAAGGCTTCATTGCTTATCGACGGCACCCTAAACACTAAAAAAAAAAGGCTTTTAGCCTATCAACCCTCCCTTCGCTAGCACCTACCCCTGCCACGTGTGTTGCTCTACATTCGTTTGTACCTACAACAATCCTCTTTTCCATTTTCTCTTTTTTTATTATGCAAACAATGTCTCATGTAGATACCAACTAATCATATGCAAAACCAAAATCGTCACACCCCATTAAATCGATCCCATACCTATATTGACCACCTACTAGCTTCAAAAAAATTAAAAGGTACTCCTACTTCAAAGACTCCACTCAAAAACAAAAAAAACAATGTGTTAATCTATAGCACGTAACGATAGGCAATGACGAAGCACATAGATTTACAACAATATTACATAAGAAAGATGAATATAACATTGAGAGAGAGAGAGAGAAAGAGAGAGACGATAAAGAGAACTTAGAAGAAAACGCTAAAGAAAAAATGAAAGAGTAGAGAAACGCCTATTTATATAGACACAAAAAATCTTTTGACTTTTCATACACAAAAGGTCTTTTGACCTTTCATCTTCATTCGTCTTTTGACTTTCCACCTTCATTAATCTTTTGACTTTCCACATTCAATTCGTCTTTTGACTTTCCACCTTCATTAATCTTTTGACTTTCCACATTCATTTGTCTTTTCATTTCCTAAGCTCACCCTCACTATGCACTTAATAACTTATATGTTTAAAAAGAATTTTTATTTTTCTGAGATTGGGGAGACCTAATGGGTCTACTTTGAGATAACTTATTAATTTGTCGAAAGATTCTCTCTCCCCAAAACCCATTAAACTCATGCAACCACTCTCACGCTGCGTCCGCCCTTGCCTGCATACCCTCTCCCTCTGCCTTGCTTCTGTCGGCCACCGCTTGGACAAAAGCTCTGCTTGCCTCATCCTCTGGTCTTCACATCCATGTTCTATTGCCCCATTGCTCCGCTGCCCATTTCCCAAGCACCACTCTACAATTACATTGTGCTTGCTAATTGCGTGCAACTGCCATTGGGTATACCTTCCTTCGCTCATAAGTATGCTCCCCCCATGTGTGCTATGCACTCAAAAACCGCCTCCAAGAGCCTGCACGGAGTGCATGTCTACCTCTGTGTTCTCTCCTCTGTGCCTTGCTTCTACCAAAGCTCGGTACCAAGCATCTCAGTGATGACGACGCACACACATCAGCTATTTCCTGTGCCTCGCCTACCAAGGTCCACTCAAAAAATACACAAAAACTGCATTTTGTTGCTCATCCTAGACATGAGGCCTCCTGGGCACACACACACACACACACAGAATCTGCACATCTTTCCCTACGCCTACCAGGATGCACCTCGAGCCACACCTCCTCCTCATGTTGCCTCGCATGTCTCCATGCGCATCTACACTAGACGTGGAGTTTGATATTTCTCTCTCCTCAACCTTGTTTTTGGCTAGATATCCCTCGACAGAGAGAGAGAGAGAGAGAGAGAGAGAGAGAGAGAGAGAGAGAGATCACAATAGAGCTGCCTCAATCGTAGCTCTTGCGAACCTATCCCTGCGTGCATCGTGACACTTCCCTATGTACCCTTCAGCACCCTTCCTGTGCGTAATGAGCCATAAAATCGTGAATCCTTGCCTGCCACCACTATCACACCTGGACCCGAGTTCCACCCTGCACATCATTGTGAGAGAGAGAACGCCTTAATCTCCTTCCACCTGTCGTGTTCAATAGAGAAAATCTCCCTCTTTCTCTCTCCTCCTACCTTTGCACCTCTCCCTTCTCTCTCCTCTTCTCTCAAATTTTTGACACACCTCCACGTGTCTTGTTCCCTCTTTTTTCTCAAGACAAAAGATAACATCTCAACCTAAAAACAACGTTTGCGCGGCCTACTGGATCAAATCTAGATAAAAATAATAACAAAACATATGTTATTTATTGTCATGAGGTCATTAAACTCAAGTCGATACTAGATCGGTCAAATCTAGTTAAAACTTGACATGTCTCTTAGTTCTAGGCTTTTTGAGCATAAGAAAATTAAATGACATTATTCAAGACTTCTTAATAGTCCCCCATGGATTTTTGGTAGGGTTTTATTATGCAGCAATGAGATAAATAGGGTTTGTGGTAGGGTTTTATAAAGTGGCAATAAGATCAATAGGGGTTTTCATGGTTACAACCACTTTTGGACAAAATACTCGCTTTGCGCAAAACAAGGTGATTCCACTCGGACCTGGAAGTCCTCTTGAGTCCTATGTAACTATATCACTCTTCTTGTAACTTTACTTTGGACTTTAGTGGTGGTTCCACGGCTTTGGCATACATGTCACCCATCCAATGCACTATTGGGTGCACAATTCCCCCTTGCTTATTTGGCTCTCCATCCTTAGAAGTTGTTTGATAGGGATACAAAACTTGGGAGGACATGATGGCTCCTTTGCTTTGCATTTGTATCTTCTAGAGGCCCCCATGCAGTGTTGAGGCTATGTAGGCTTTGGCAATGGAAAGGGGCCTGCCATGGGTGCTTGGGGCCTCTTTTGGTGATGTTTGTGGTGGTTTGTCTGGAGCTCACTATGATTGTTGGGCAAGAGCAAAGATCTGTGCTATAGCAGGTGGAGGGTGGGCTAGATGTGCATGCTTCTATAAAATGCCTCTCACGTTTGGCATGTTCTTCTATCTATTTGCCAAGGATTTCAAAAGTGCGCCTCTGTCTTCTTAATGGCTATGTCGAATTGCTATGTCAATGCGTTATGTGGTGAATTAGCAATAGTGCATGCAGCATCAAGCCATGTGTACTTGAGTGACATGGAAAGGTGGATGCAAGTTTATAATGTGCCACAAACCATGTAGGTCATTGTACGCCTACATTCTATGCCATTTTTATTGATATTGTGGCAATCTCATATGCTTTATGCCATGCACATGTAGCGCTATATATAAATGGTTGTAATCTTGCTCATTTATTAGAGCATGTCTATCTCATGCAAAGCTTACTTTTGCAAATCTCTCCCTCTCTTTAATTATCTCAATTAGTGCAACAATTATGAGGTTTAATGTTTTTTAATCCACCATTTATTGTAATTAAAGATTGTGTGCTCACTTATAGCATTGAAGCAATGTCTACATTAAGCATAAATAGCATCTATGCTAGATAAATGAGCTTCTCTTCTCAAGCTATTAGATTGAAACATTTTCCCTGTATAAGAATTTGGTCTTGTGCATTATTTTACAGATCAATGTAGCAGGATTTTAAGTGCTTAGGATATGTACTTGTTGCCACTACTCACACTTGGATTTATGTCACATTGATTAAAATTTATGGTTTTGAAATATGTACAAAAACTAGGCAATCGACAAAGAGCATATTATCTTGTTGGTGCTTGCATCATGCCCATATTTTGCAGCTTGCCCATCACTTAAGGATGTGTAATCACCTTTGAGAATTAAGATTCTTGAAACACATCAATCACCCAATTAGTCCCCTTTTAATCAATCAAGCTAATAGCAACACCTTATTTCCCCTCTGCTTGCTTGTTGGGTGGCTTGGAGAATCTCAAATTTTCATACTTGACACAAGCAAAAGACCTCACACATCTATGATAATGCTACAAGCAACACCTCTTGTTGCTTGTAGACTGGGTAGCCTCATAACTTGGCACCACTCTCTGCGGGAAATCTTATATGCTATTATATACGCCCAAAGTGCTATCTAAAGCTTTTCATCTTAGGTGTGAGGCTCCTTTTGAACTATCTTAGTCAAAACGGTCTTAATAGTCTTGTTGCTATGTTCAACTTGCTGTCCACTGCATCTATGATAGTATGATGTAGAGTTTCGATGCTTGATTGAGAAGATCTCAATCTGAATTTGAATAGTTTGATTAATGAAATTCATATACAAACCATGATGTGAACTTAGCTATGTTGTTGGGCAATGCCTTATTAGTTTCAACCCATTAACTTAGATAACATGTAACCATGACTGTGTACTTATTCTTTTTGGGGGTGACCTTCTTGAACGGTCCCATGAAATCAAGACCCCATTTCATGAATACTCCTAATGGTCATATTGTGGTCAAATGTGTCATGTCTATTGTAGTGGGCCTACAATAGACATGACACTGCTAATGATTGTATTGTGGTCAGATGTGTCATGTCTATTGTAGTGGGCCTACACATTCTTTAGCAAATATCACATGTTTTATAAAAGGATCTGACATATGATATCATGTCTACCACCATAACCCTGTTTTTGCAAGATCTTCTTATAAGTGATTTTGGTGTGAAAGTGTCCCCTTGAGCTACCATTATGAGCCTCATTGATCACTTGCATCCCTTTTGCATTGGTACACACCTTCTCAAGACCCCACAAATACCCAATGTGTACAAAAATCCAGCTACAATAGTGAATTTCATACTTTTGACTACAAGGGCCTTTTTATTGGAATGAGATGATTGTCTAGTTTAGCATCAATTGATTTGTCACTTAATGATGTTGTTGAAATACCTTCAATGCTTTTGGATAGGAAATTAGCACCACAATGAGTCTTGCCTAATTTGGATAGGAAATCAGCAACATAGTGATCTTGCCTAATTTGTGAAAAATCCTAAATTCAAATTCCAATAGGAATATTACCACTTTGTTAATCAGAAAGAGTAATGTCTAATGGTCCACATACAAGGGGAATAATTTTTCCGATAGATAATGCCTAAATTTCATTGCACTAGAAATCATTCCCAATGCTTCTCTTTTTGTTGTGGAATACCCTTAATCTGTCGTTTTGGATCTCTAATTGGCAAAAGTATACTCGATAATTTCTCCATCAAGCTGTGCCAAAATAGCTCCCATTTCTATATTCTCCATGTCAAGGTGTCTATACCTTTTCCTCCTCTAGTGTTCTACTCCCATCATATATTGCTTTCCACTCTTTCCTCAAACAACTCTATTTGCCAATTGTTGATGCTGGCTTTGTGGCTCAGGTGACCAACAAGGTGGGAGTGCCTCCTCTTGATAGCCAAGGTGAGAGCACCTCCTCCATCGATCTTTTCAATTCATGATGAGCTATGAGGTCTAGGTTTTTTTTTTTTTTCTTATCATGTGTAGAACCAAGACACAAGTAGAGGGCACACAAATTAGGACGGGAGGTTCTTCTCTCTTTTTGTGTGGGATGAGAAATTTGTGCCACATCTCTCTATCTTAGAGGCTAGCACTTAAAGAACTTCCATGTCATGCACTTAGTGTGTGCAAGGTCCCTCTTGGGTTTGCAACATAGTGTTGTGTGAGACCAAAGGAACTAAGGATGCTCATCTTCACCCATCCATATTCCTTCACAGGCCACCTAGTCCCTATTTAGGAGACCCCTTGAGAAGCTAGTACCTTGCCAAGGCTGTGCCCTCTTGGTCCTAGCCTTGTCTTGACATTACTCCCCTCTAGAGAAGTTCTTTTGACTTTGGAAAAAAAGGGTTTCTTCTTAACAACACTAATGTTTTGTCCAAGTGGCCCTTTCCTTGAGTGGGAGGTTCAATGAAGTCAACTAGAACATCTTGATCGACTACATTGTCGTCCCTTTGTAAGCATGTACACAAATGGATTACTTGAAAAATAAGATGAACACGAAAGTGTGTAGACTATCACAAACTTTCTTGAGTATTGTGAATGGCCACAACATCTAAGAGGTGATTAGATTGATGGTTGGTTTGTAGACTTTTTTAAGGTTTTAGAATACTGATGAATGCTTTTGAACATAATGCATCCTAGTCTACAAAATATTTGCCTTAATAGATTAGCTAACTCCAAATTCCAATCATGTAGCAAGCTCAATGAACTCTTCTTAACTTTTCATAAAAGTGACTTGTCGATGTTTCTCATTAGCATACTTTGTGTATCTATCGTGTGCTTGTCAAACATTTTAAAGAGCAACTTTTAACATATCCATATGATCTTGGATAAAGTACTTGACTATTAAAAAATATGGAATGAGTATGAAATTATTCATAATAGGATACATAGAGCAATTACTAGGTAGCCCTACTAAAGCATTTGAATCATAGGACAATGTGAACATAAACCACATCTAGTTACAAAAGTTGAAACATTTTCATTGACATGAAATAGTCTTTGCTATATGTGTACTAGGTATGCATAAGTGCAACCAAAAAATTATAAACAACCATATATACATGTTGTTGAAAGTTCTTATTACATTAACAAGTTTACTAGATACCGACAGTTTTTGGCCACTGAAATCATTCTTGATACCACTTGCTTGAAATGGTTCAATAAAATATTTGACCAGCAGATGGAGACTTTGTTGTGACACATTCTTAAGAAAAATGCACTTGTGTTAGTTCCAAAGACTCATATTTTCCAATTGTGGAGCATGTCTTATATAGTGATATCACTAAATATGACATATATCAAGTACAAAAAGTACATATGTGTGGAGGTAATTTTAAACAATCACTGATATACATGAGAGGGACCCTCATAAAACTTGCTCCACACTATCCAAACTAAACTCCATGAGCTCCTAAGTCATGTTATACACCTTGTGATTGACAACATGTGCCAAAAATGATCCCTCCCTTGTAGGCCTATGACCATTGGAAGATAGTTGACCACTAAAAGAGTAGATAATATCAGGAGTGGACCCCCAATTCCATCCTAATGAAAGGAAGAGGAATAAGGAAAAACTCTCAGAGGAGGTACTTGATATGCTAAGCTCTAACCCTTCACGTAACTGCTACCATGTAACTATGCATGACCATGTCACTTGCATCAAGAAAAATTGTGCAACTTGAAAAAAATCCTTGGTTTCAACTTGTCCAAGGACCCTTGGTTTTGGCATGGAAACCTCAAACCCTTGGTCAAGTTTTTAAAGGATACTAAAACTGTGAGGTAGAAGGAAACTGTCAAAGGCTGTCGTGTTACCATTAGTGATTGTAGGGAAATTGGTAGAGTGAACTTATCAACTATCCCTCGGCACTTGAGAACTGCTTTTATTGAAAGGAAAAACGTGATGGGTCAAATAAACAACCATTAACACTAATTGATTTTTTTTTAATTCACAAGTTGGGTTGTACCCAAAAAAGCTGCTTCTATAGACACATTTGGTTCTAGAGAGTGAACAAACGGTCATCTCAAGTTGGAAAGTATTCACAAGTGGATCATTAAGAAACTAGTGGTATGAGGTACTCCTTATCTATGCCTTGCATGTACCTTAGAGATATACCTGACAAACATAACTCAATTTGGAATGTGTGGTTTGAAATCCCACAGAATTGTAATGGAAACAAGAGAATACATGCCTTGAGGCTCTTGTAAAAGATTCATGTTATCACATGAGCAAGTTTCTTGATAGCCAGGCCATGCATGTTTGATGCGGCAAAAGAAATGCCAATCTCCAAGTCCCTAGTGCAATGTCATAGATCCTAACTCAACAAGCAAGGCATTGGCATGGGGTAGAAGCCTTGCTTCCCATTATGCACCTTGCTTTGCAAATCATAATGCATATAAATATAAAGGTAGGAAACACATAAAAACAATAACAACTTAAATTTTCCCAACTTTTTTGTGTGTCATGTGCTAATTGTCTCAAAATCTAGAAGGAAATTTGGATGGATCCTAGAGTCATTGCAAAGTACAAAAATTTCCAACTCTAATTTGATAAGCTTTGGATCTAGCTCATAGCCATAGTTTTTGAAGGATCTATAGCTCATAAAGGTGGCTTTTGATATACATAGAGCTCGTCATATGTACTTTATAAGACCCTTGACTTGGTACATGCTAACACCCATTGGATAACCAGTCTCATACACTTGTAAAGGCTGGGGAAGTTTGTATTCTACTAGCATATCTCAAACTTTGGAAGCTACTAAGTCATATTCATAAAATAAAATCCTTGCTTCAAACAATGAAATCTTAAGAATAAAATGTGGTTGCACTACTGTGCTCAAAGGTTTTTTATTCTTCATCAGACATTCACATTACATGCTTGATCAAACTCTCAAGGGCCAAGTTGTGATTGTCATACTGTATGCAGCCTTGCCTTGTTGTCTTTTCTATCTCGAGCATCAAAGGTTGTGAAACCTTTAAATGCTATATTCTATCTTGCAAAACTAATAATTTCAAACAAAAAGCAAACAATGCGATGTAGTTGGTTGACTAAGGCTTGAATGCGGCTAAATTTCAATGAAATGTATGGGCACTTAATGCACAATCCTTGCTCTTGAGTAGCCTCATACAGAGCCTTGCTTTGTAGCCCAAATATGATCATATGCCGTGCATGTATCCTAACAAATGTAAAGAAAAATGACCAAGCCTCAAAAATGTCAGTAAACATCTTGTACAAATAGCCCTGCTAAGTGCAACAAGCACAAATTGTTTGTCTGCAAAACAAAAGGTCAAGGTAAAATTAAATAAATTTGATAACCTCTAACCTTACTAACCAGTTGGGCTTGCTAGTGCCTTCATTGGAATTTGACTCAATGACCTTTGACATATATAAACCGATGGTTTCTCTTAGACAAAGGCACCATGTCTGAGGTGATGACATAATTACTTTTTGAGTAGTGTTTGCATCAAAATTCAACTTTGGGAACCTCTTCGTGAATTCTTGCAGCATAAAGTCATATATAGAGCAAGGAAAACCACACAGATTATGAAATCTCAAACCTTATGACCATTCTTGGTTGATGTGCCCTGCCTGATATCATGCATACATAGAAACCATACTTCTCATGCATGTTATTGCAGCATTGTATGGCTATCTTGTTGCCATATGCCATGAGATTTCCTGACTATTAAATGGGTGGCAAAATTGTGCGATGTATTGGTTAAAAATGCGGGCTGGTCTTGCCCTGTGTTACCATGGGCCGCACTGAACCATGTTAATATTGATCAGAACAAGTCCTAATAATCTATCTCTCCAATCTTTGAAAGGCTTGGATACATCCATTATTGTGATGGCATCAAAGCCTTCCAATCATTTTCCACACTTTCTCTTTAGTGAGGGCCCAATTGCATCATGCGTGCCAATCCGCCAAACTCATTGCACGTCAAGGCTTGTTAAGGCCTTTATACATGGGAATCAACCCTTTTGAATGGCTTTTGGGCACTCATTGGTCGATATGTATGTCAAAAGTGGTTTACTTTTGAAAGCATAAAAAGTGCTTGTTGTAGCTTTGTGTACGGGATGACGATTCTAATATGGGCATTAAAAATTCAAACTAATATTGTTAGTCAGGGGATGCTAAAAAAGATGTGGTGCTATATGATACTTTGTTTAAAATGTATGCTGAATTTGATGGCCTTCCAAGGAGCTTGGGTAAAGGGATTTTGGCCAAGCAATGGCCTCCCATAAGAAGAAAGGGCCACCCAAAGGAACTTGACCTTGGCCAAAACGGCCACCCATTATTAAAAGGGAAAATTACCAAAATACTCCTCTAATTTGTGGAAATTCCCAAAGTACCCCCAATATTTTGTCATACGGTATTCTCAAAATGCCCTTCAAATTTTCCAAAATTCCCAAAATACCCCCGGTTGTGAAATTAAATTTCTCCAAAGATTAAAAAATTTGTAGCTTTCATAAGAAGACTCATTGCTTATCAATATAAGATGCTAAATCCAAAATTTTAGTTGATTATGTAGGCTTTGGAGATGAATTGCTTCATTATCTTTAGACATAATTGCCTTTTTTTGCAAGGTAATTTGTGACAAATTACATGCTAAGCACGCAAAAAAGGATCTTCCAAAATAGATACAAGTGTATTTTTGGAATTTCCACAAATTGGGTATTTTGGTAATTTTTCCTAATTAAAATAAGAGTAAGGGTAGTTTGAAGGGAGAAATAAGAAACAGAAGCAAGGCGTGCAAGCAAAAATGACAAGGAAGAGGAGGGGTGTTGTAGAGATTCTAGGAGGCTCAATAGAGCTCAGACGGCATCAATGTGATCAAACACAAATTGAAATGTATCTTTGGGTGCTACTTTTTTTGGCATAAAAAGCATAGGATTTGGTGCGACTCAAGATGCCTAGGCACCTGCCATAACATCAAAGAGGTGTCCCATGCTTTAGCAATGACGGCGCCATCGTTGCTAGGGGGGGAGAATTTTTTGGAGGATACTTAAGGACAAGTAGTGTTGCATGGGAAAAGGAGGGGAGATAATGAGGGGGAAGTTAATGAGGAGCCGCGCGGCGCGGGGGGGGGGGGGGGGGGGGGGGGGCTGGGTGAACAAGAAGGCTATTTGGGAGAAAGGGATGGCAATATCTCTATCTCTCTCTCTCTCTCTCTCTCTCTCTCTCTCTCTCTCTCTCTCTCTCTCTCTCTCTCTCTCTCTCTCTCTCTCTCTCACACACACACACACACACACACACACACACATGGAGAAGAAGAATAAGGGGAAGGAGGAAACTAAAGGCTCTAAATGTGTGTGTGTGTGTGTGTGTGTGTGTGTGTGTGTGTGTGTGTGTGTGTGTGTGTGTGTGTGTGTGTGTGTGTGTGTGTGTGTGTGTGTGTGTGTGTGTGTGTGTGTGTGTGTGTGTGTGTGTAGCTGTTAAACTATATAAATAACACCAATTGAATTAGATGTTCAGAAAGACGACTGGCTAAAGATTTCAAGGCAAAGATAAGTACAGAAAAAATTCAATCTTTGATTCAAAACTGTACAATATAGTAAGAATTAAGTATCATTCCAAAGGAATTTGTACAAAGGTATCAAAAACTATCCCAATTGCATCATCAAAAATGCTTCCAAGGTCTGACTGCAGCAAGCTAAACCTCTTTAAGCCAAGATAGAATTCTCACATGCATCCATATAGTCAAGATGTTAGACTTGGCTACGTATGGCAGGCTTCAAGAAATCTCTTAGTTGTTATCATGTCAAACTTAAAAATTATTAGACCAACTACTGTCCTATATAATAAAGTACCAAAGATTTTTTTAGCAACATATTCCTACTAGAGTTATTCCATTTGTTTTGACTTATGCCATAAGTAAGAGCAATCAAGGTATCCGTTATACATTTGTTTTAGGTTGAGCTTATCAAAACAATCAGCAAAGGCCAGCCAAAGCCAGCAGATATCCAGCATCTTTAGAGAGAACTCATGTATCCAGTATTATTAGTCGAATCAGTTAAATTAGGTTGTGTTATAGCAATCTTGGTAATCATTCCTTCTAACCAGCAAAAGTTAGTAATAAAACCAGTCAACAATAGAGCAGTTGATCAAAGTAAGATCAAGTATGCAAAAAAACAACCATAAAGTAAGTCCAAAATTTAGAATAGCATTCAGAAGGGTTAATCAACTGTAGCAAGCAAGGAGCAGGCCAAATCTCTATTTTTTAAGATTTTGTTACTAGAATATGGAAGCATTTCAGTAACCAGAAAGACTATGTATAGCCAGCACCACCATAAGGCAAACAGCCCTTATTCTCACCATATGGTTGTTTTTAAATAGTATTTGATGTCATACTCCAGCACATTGCAGAGGATCACTCAGTACCAAGTAAAGAAGCCAAACAACATCATATACTGATGTGAACAAAACTGAACCAGAAATGGCAGCAAAATCAGTATACCACTTTGCAGTGTTCCTTAGATTAAGCCTGAAGATGTAGAGTCTAACCAGCTAGATCAGGCCAAGTATAAGCTCTCCCCCTTTTTTTTTATTTTTAAGAGTGAAACATAACTAACTGCAACCATCAGAAAAAAGGCAGTATAGCCAGTATAACCAACTGTTTATTTTAGACAATAGTATTTGATGTCATGCTCCAGCACAGTAGTAGAGGAACAGTCAGTACCAGGTAGAGAAGCCAAACAACATCCTATACTGATGTGGACATAACTATACCAAAAAATGGCAGCCAAAACTAGTGTATCATTTTGCAATACCCTTAACTTATTGATGTTATTCTTAAGTCAAGCAAAAAAATCCTAATGTGAGTATAGGTAATTAGTGCTATGCAATAAACAAAGACCCCCCTGAAAAGATCAGTTATCTCAGCCCAGTGATATGAGCTAGTGAGCAGAAGTATACTCATGATAGTTTCCCAGAAGCCAAAATAGGTAAACATCCAATGACAGCTACAATTATAACTATCAGAATATGGCAGTATTCTAGTAATCCAAAAAATCTATGCATAACCAGCACCACCACCAGGCTTTTAGCCTTTACACTCACCATTTGATTGTAGACAAATCCAAAAAAGTATATATATGATAAGTTAGATGTTATATTCTAGCACAGTAGCAATCTAAAAACTAGAGTGAATGTATGCAATCAGTATCAAGCAAAAAGAAGAATGCCCCAGTTGTAAAGATCAGTTAAATCAGCCCAACTCTGTTAAATGGAAGAACTAGACCCTGCTATTATTCAAACGTACCAAAGATTAAGCATGAAGATGTAGAGACTGTGTATAACCAGCTAGATTAGGCCAAGTAAAAGCTCCCCCCTTTTTTTTGAATGTAACATCACCAACTGCAGCCATCACAGAATGGCAGTATAACCAGTAACCCTCCTTCCATTACTCAGAAAAAGGCATGGATAACCAGCACCTCACCAAGCATTCAGCCTTTATATTCCCCATCAGTGTCAAAACACCAAAATAATCACCATATGAAAGATTCGATGTCATCTACTAGTATTACAACTTAACAAAGCCATCAGATTTAAAACAGTCCTACCTGTGAGGCACCGGGTGTCCAGCATTATGTTTTCAAGAGATGAATCAATTGCACCATTCCTTCCTCTTATTTTTTCTCAAGAAAAAACAACAAAGTCGTAAGTGAGGGAGCAGAAGATCCCTCAACTCTTTATATATGGTCTTGAAGCACCAAGGAGGATCAGATAATGCACTCCTTAATGTGATAGCTGCCTGGTTTAGAGACAGTGTGAATGTAAGATTCCACAACAGAGGCAATCCCCAAAGAGATCCGGGGCCGCGATGCATATGATAGCCGTGACAATTTGATGAAAACCAAGCAGAGTCAATGAACTCGAAAGCCGCCCAATTACTTAAGAGGCCAAAGCATAGGTTTGTAGCTAAGAGATAGATTAGGGGGTAGTATCCATAGGGTAGCCCCAAAAGTTGGTAAATAGCTCTAAATTCACCAGCAGTTGTATAGCGCAGGCTAATTTCTTATAAGGCAGTAACTCAGTTTTTCCACACGAGCTAATAAAATTGGATGATATAGTGAGAGTCAACAACTCACTCCAGATGAGGTGCCAGAGCAACCACAGCCCTAAGGCAGTAATTTAATATGTAAAGCATAAGGTAAAAATCCCCCAGAGCCACAACGCAAAAAAAAAGGGTTTGAGTGCAACAGGTGGGAGGTCATATATTGTGGCTAGAAATAGTGATTTAGAACATTAACTGAGCCCCATAGATGCTATCCAGGTCAGAAGCTGTGACCAAGTGTGTGTGTGTGTGTGTGTGTGTGTGTGTGTGTGTGTAGGTATGGTCAGCTGCTGTGACACAGTGTGTGTGTGTGTACCCGCCCTAACCTAGGCGCCATACACAATGGGTCTTGGGAGTAGGCCCATTGTGTATGGGCCTACTACCTCACCAGAAAGATGAGATTTTTAATTTCATAAGCATAGAAAAATAAGAGTGACCCTCAAAAGGGAAGATTTGTCTGTAGATAAAGTCCTCAAGGAAGACATTACTCCTGTAGGAGCTTTAAGGCTTTGTCAGCCAGTTTGAAGTAAGTATGGTTGTCATTGAGTAGCTATTGGAAGAAAAACATAAGGCAAGTCATCTTGTTCCAAAAAGTCATCTTGTTCAGCATATGAGTAGCATGTACCTGTAACAGTCAAGAAACCAATTTGCCAAAGCATAGGTAAGTAGAATTGGATTAACCTGCTACTTAAAGACGACTGAGCCATAAAGACTATAATAGTCATGAGAAGGAATCCAGTCTATAGTCAAGGAGAGACCACCTAACACCTGTCGACCAGTAAAGGAATTACAGACAATGGGTCACTCAAAGCCTACAGACAAAAACATATCCAAAGCCAGCATCCTAGTCCTCCCAATTGCCTGGGAGGGCCTGGTCTTTAGAGGTGTGTATGTAGCTGTTAAACTACATAAATAACACACCAATTGAACAAGATGTTCAAAAAGACGACTGGCTAAAGATGTCAAGGCAAAGATAAGTACAGAAACAATTCAGTCTTTGAATCAAAAATGTACAATATTGTAAGAATGAAGTATCATTCCAAAGGAATTTGTACAAAGGTATCAAAAACTATCCCAATTGCATCATCAAAAATGCTTCCAAGGTCAGACTGCAGCAAGCTAAACCTCTTTAAGCCAAGATAGAATTCTCACCTGCATCCATATAGTCAAGACAATAGATATATTAGACCTGGCTACATATGGCAGGCTTCAAGGAATCTATCATTTTTTATCCATGTCAAACTTAAAAATTATTAGACCAACTATTGTCCTATATAATAAAGTATCAAATATTTTTTTAGCAACATATTCCTGCTAGAGTTATTCCATTTGTTTTGACTTATTCCATAAGTCAAAGCAATCAAGGTATCTGTTATACATTTGTTTTAGGTTGAGGTTATCAAAACAGTCAGCAAAGGCCAGCCAAAGCCAGCAGATATCCAGCATCTTTAGAGAGAACTCATGTATCCAGTATTATCAATCGAATGAGTTAAATTAGGTTGTGTTATAGCAATCTTGGTAATCATTCCTTCTAACCAGCAAAAGTTAGTAAATAAACCAGTCAATAATAGAGCAGTTGATCAAAGTAGGATCAAGTATGCAAAAAAACAACCATAAAGTAAGTCCAAAATTTAGAATAGCATTCAAAAGGGTTAATCAACTGTAGCAAGCAAGGAGCAGGCCAAATCTCTATTTTTTAAGATTTTGTCACTAGAATATGGCAGCATTTCAGTAACCAGAAAGACTATGTATAGCCAACCCACCATCAGGCAAACAGCCCTTATTCTCACCATATGGTTGTTTTTAAATAGTATTTGATGTCATACTCCAGCACATGGCAAAGTATCACTCAGTACCAAGTAAAGAAGCCAAACAACATCATATACTGATGTGAACAAAACTGAACCAGAAGATGGCAGCAAAATCAGTATACCACTTTGCAGTGTTCCTTAGATTAAGCCTGAAGATGTAGAGTCTAACCAGCTAGATCAGGCCAAGTATAAGCTCTCCCCCTTTTTTTTATTTTTAAGAGTGAAACATAACTAACTGCAACCATCAGAAAAAAGGTAGTATAGCCAGTATAACAAACTGTTTATTTTAGACAATAGTATTTGATGTCATGCTCCAGCACAGTAGCAGAGGAACAGTCAGTACCAGGTAGAGAAGCCAAACAACATCCTATACTGATGTGGACACAATTGTACCAAAAAATGGCAGCAAAAACCAATGTACCATTTTGCAGTGTTCCTTAGATTAAGCCTAAAGATGTAAATTCTAAGTATAACCAGCTAGACCAGGCCAAGTATAAGCTCCCCCTTTTTTTGGACATAACTAACTGCAACCAAAAAAAGCAGTATAACCAATATAACCAACTATTTACTTTTGAAAATAGTATTTGATGTCATACTCCAGAATAGTAGCAGAGGATTAGTCACTACCAGGTAGAGAAGCCAAACAGCATCCTATACTGATGTGGACATAACTATACCAAAAAATGGCAGCCAAAACTAGTGTATCATTTTGCAATACCCTTAACTTATTGATGTTATTCTTAAGTCAAGCAAAAAAATCCTAATGTGAGTATAGGTAATTAGTGCTATGCAATAAACAAAGACCCCCCTGAAAAGATCAGTTATCTCAGCCCAGTGATATGAGCTAGTGAGCAGAAGTATACTCATGATAGTTTCCCAGAAGCCAAGATAGGTAAACATCCAATGACAGCTACAATTATAACTATCAGAATATGGCAGTATTCTAGTAATCCAAAAAATCAATGCATAACCAGCACCACCACCAGGCTTTTAGCCTTTACACTCACCATCTGATTGTAAACAAATCCAAAAAAGTATATATATGATAAGTTAGATGTTATATTCTAGCATAGTAGCAATCTGAAAACTAGAGTGAATGTATGCAATCAGTATCAAGCAAAAAGAAGAATGCCCCAGTTGTAAAGATCAGTTAAATCAGCCCAACTCTGTTAAATGGAAGAACTAGACCCTGCTATTATTCAAACGTACCAAAGATTAAGCATGAAGATGTAGAGACTGTGTATAACCAGCTAGATTAGGCCAAGTAAAAGCTCCCCCCTTTTTTTTGAATGTAACATCACCAACTGCAGCCATCACAGAATGGCAGTATAACCAGTAACCCTCCTTCCATTACTCAGAAAAAGGCATGGATAACTAGCACCTCACCAGGCATTCAGCCTTTATATTCCCCATCAGTGTCAAAACACCAAAATAATCACCATATGAAAGATTCGATGTCATCTACTAGTATTACAACTTAACAAAGCCATCAGATTTAAAACAGTCCTACCTGTGAGGCATCGGGTGTCTAGCATTATGTTTTCAGGCGATGAATCAATAGCACCACTCCTTCCTCTCACTCTTTCTCAAGAAAAAATAACAAAGTCTAAGTGAGGGAGCAGAAGATCCCTCACCTCTTTATATATTGTCTTGAAGCACCAAGGAGGATCATATAATGCACTCCTTAATGTGATAGCTGCTGGTTTAGAGCAGAGTGAATGTAAGATTCTGCAACAGAGGCAATCCCCAAAGAGATCCGAGGCCGCAATGTATTATGATAGCCGCGACAGTTTGATGAAAACCAAGCAAAGTCAATGAACTTGAAAGCCGCCCAATTACTTAAGAGGCCAAAGGATAGGTTTGTAGCTAAGAGATAGATTAGGGGGTAGTATCCATAGGGTAGCCCCAAAAGTTCGTAAATAGCTCTAAATTCACCAGCAGTTGTACAGCACAAGGTAATTTCTTATAAGGCAGCAACTCAGTTTTTCCACAGGAGCTAATAAAATTGGATGATACAGTGATAGTCAACAACTCACTCCAGATGAGGTGCCAGAGCAACCACATCCCTAAGGCAGTAATTTAATATGTAAAGCATAAGGTAAAATCCCCCAGAGCCACAACTCAAAAAAAGGGTTTGAGTGCAGCAGGTGGGAGGTCATATATTGTGGCCAGAAATAGTGATTTAGAACATTAACCGAGTCCCACAGATGCTATCCAGGTCAGAAGCTGTGACCAAGTGTGTGTGTGTGTGTGTGTGTGTGTGTGTGTGTGTGTGTGTGTGTGTGTGTGTGTGTGTGTAGCTATGGTTAGCTGCTGTGACACAGTGTGTGTGTGTGTGTGTGTGTGTGTGTGTGTGTGTGTGTGTGTGTGTGTGTGTGTGTGTGTGTGTGTGTGTGTGTGAACCATGACAATGAGAAGAAGTAGGGGCATCTTTTCATCGTAACAAGGGAGAGGTAATTAGAGAATCTTTGATAGAGAAGGCTTGAATGGAACGAGGACAAAGGGGAAGGGGGGAAGATGAGACTCTCTCAACCTTAACCTCAACCTTGTGAAATAGAAGAAGAAGGGAGAGGTAACAAGGGCATCTCTGAATGAGAAGGCTTGAAAGGAACAGGGAAGAAGGGGAAGGGGGGAAGATGAGACTCGACTCTCTCTCTCAACCTTGACCTTGACCTTGCAAAATAGCACAAGAACTGAGCTCTAGGCTTAAGGTGAGAAAAGAAGGGATGGCAGTGTGAAGCAAAAGGGCTGAAGAAGAGGGAGATATCAAAGAAGAAAAGCAAGATGAGAAAAGGCAAGAGACTCTTTTCTTCTCCTTGAAATCTGTAGAGTAGAAGCAGAAGAAGATTGAGGGCTATGAATGGTAGGGAAAATCAAGTAGAGTTCTTGAATCTCTCTCTATCTCTCTAGTATTTGTTGATAAATATGAAGAGATCAAGGGGCAAAAGGGTTGAAGACAAAAAAGTTATATTCTTTTGAAGAAGATTTTGGGTGATAACAAAGACGACAAGGGCAAGCTCTCGAAGCCGAGGTACATGCTCAATTTGGAAGATCCTAAGGAGCATGGGAAGTCAGTGAGGCTAAGAAGATTGTTGAAGCCCGGGGAAAGAGCAAGGTGCAAGAAGTGGAAGATTACACCTCTCCCACACTCTCCTATGTCTGTAGCTTAGCCTCTCTTACTTTTGCTCCCAAGCACAAAGAATTTAAAGAGCAAACAGTGTCAATTTGGGAAATTTTGTAATCAAATTCTAAATTTATGAATCAATATAGTATTTGGGGTTTCAAGGTGTTTAGAAAGAGAAAGAGAGTTGCAGCAATGGAAGCGAGAGAAGGGTGTAGTAATTTCCCTCTTTCAATTGCAATCTTAATTGTGCTTTTTCAACATTAGTTACTTACCGCATGTGTATTCATGCATAGATGTATGAAGTCCAAGTTCTCATTCCTTCAAAAGGACACCTTCATTTTATGAAATCCTACTCTCTTAACTCTATGTGTAAACCATCTCTTTGGTTAGAACAATTGCTAATGGAGAATTTTGAATTACAGAAGGCGAATCCACGATTTTGACTTTGGATATGGCAAAAATGAATTCCGGTTAGCACTAATTGAATCTACATCAATGATTTTTTCTTCAACTTGAGCTTATTGAAAACCAAAATGGGTATGAAAATTTGCTCGAGTCCTATTTGCTAATTTCGTCTAGCTTGTGAAGAAGAAGAAAAATTGGAGGAAGAGGATTCAATTAAGAAGAAGGCTTGAATTTTGAGCTCAAAAAAAATTGTTGGGAGAAGCTAATCGTGGCTAGCTTAAGAAGAGGAAGTTTTTAATGTCATAATAGCCATAATCGAGAGAGCAAGAGAAAGTTTGAAGTTTGTCGAACCAATTCGAAGGGACCTTGAAGATTTATTTGACGAGGTTCGAAATTGTCTCAAGAGACCTTAAACATGTACTCAAGTTGCCTTGAAATCAAGTCCTTAACCTCAAGAAGGAGCTATGATAGCCAATCTTTTGCGAGTTCCTCTTATAGCATCTTGAGAAAAGTCTTGAAGCCATCACCGTCTCCCTCTCTCTCTTTGGCGTTGTTGTAGTAGACAACTATGCTTACATGAGGCTTAAAACAATGTGATGAAATCACAAGGCCTGCCAATTTGAAGGTAATGGTAGTAGATCATTGTGCTAAGGGAGTAGATAAATTGTGCAATGTTCTAAAGTTCTTAGAGAGATTTTAAAGCCATGTTTAAACTCCTTGCTATCTCCATATATATGTTTGTATGTATGTTTTTGTGTGTGCATATATATATATATATATATATATATATATATATATATATATATATATATATATATATATAGAGAGAGAGAGAGAGAGAGAGAGAGCATTTTCACTATGTACGTCTCTTGAGGTGAGGTGTTGTTAATGATAAGGTCAATGGTTATTTGTGTTAGCAGGCTAGTAACTTGATAGAAGAAAATGACTAAGTATGAATGCAAAGTGTATCACATGGGAGTGTACAATGGTAAAATTATTTGAGAGGTATGATAAATCCATGGAGTGTGTGAAGCTATAAAAAATGATAAATTTCACTTATGTACACCGGTGGATGAAGCGGTTGTAGTCCTCCACGTAGCCTATAGTTGTTGATAAAGTTGCATTGAAGTAGAAACATCACAAGCTTGATGTAAAAAATCTCCCATTTGCAGAGGTTAACGTTGATATTTTTTGGTTATTTTTGAAAAGTTAAAGAGGGAGTGGTAAGATAGAGGTGATTATAGAGATATATGGGAGTCTATATGTGTGTAGAAACGTGGTTCTAAAGCTATGGAATTAAGGAGGGAGGGGAATAATGAAGAATGTGAGAAGGAAGTTGGAATTTGCAGGTTTGAGTCAGGGATGAAGAGGATTAAATGTGTGTGTGTGTGTGTGGAAGTGAAGAAGGAGGTGAGGAGAGTAGAGGATGACTTGTCAAAGCCTAATGAGGGCAGGTTGGGATCCATCATAAATTTGATAGAAATTTGTACTCACTTTCAAAAATCATGAAAAAATTTGAGCATAAAGTTCAACTCATTTTGCACAACTTTGTAATTTGCATCATTTTGAAACTCGGAGAAAAACTAGATGCCGATAATTTTGCCAAATTATATGTCTTTTCCCATTGCAAAAGTCTTGTAGTGCACCCCCCCCCCCCCCCCCCCCCCCCCCCCTCTTTTCGGTCCCTTCATTCGAACTTTCATAAAGCTCCAAGAGTAAGCCCCTCCATGCATCATGGCATGACATAGATAATTGAAGTGCCCTTTACACATGCATGGATGAGAATTATTGGTGAAATGCAACTGAGCCGATGTCAATTAACACGAGTTTCTAAAGGCCCAAGCCTTACGAATGCACATCAAAGATGAATACAAAGAAGCAGTGAAGATTGGACTCACACAATTTTCACATTTCTCAAAATGGCCATGTATTGTAATTTTCCAATTTATTCTAAGCCATTGTAATAATTGTAATGTGTTATGCGCTTGATGCGAGTTCCATGCTATAAAAAATAGGTCAGTTAGCCTAGGTTGCAAATTCAGTAAGTTGTGGAGCCCTAAAGGCCTTGGGTACCAGAACATTGCATATTTTTACCCTAGGTATATAAAGCAGTGTGTAAATGGAATTAGGGTTCTCATCCTCATTTGTTGAGACCACTCTTAGTGAGAGCTCATCAAGTGTGTGTCTATGGAGTCCTTGAGCTTCTCCTTGCTCATGTGACTTTATTAACAGTAATCAAGGCTTAATTCTCTTTTACTATGCCTCTTTCATTCTCTCTTATGATTGTCTATGATGCTTTGATTAGCTAGATCTTAACTAATGGGTGGTTAATCTTGCTCTAATCTTGTGTGATTACCCTCTATTCTTTGTGCGTGTGTGTAGGTTTTGATTGGAGTGCCGATGCTCAATATATCTATGTGTGTGCGTTTGTCATTAGTGTGTTGCATGATGAGATTAGTGATGTGTGTGGCATTGCAATCGTTAGTATGTGTGATTGGGTTGATTTGAGGTGAAGAGAAGTGGATGTGGAGATTGCCAATTTTTTGTGGCTTAGCTCCTCGATAGGCCGAGAAGCCCACCTCGTAAAGTCACCGTTCGTGTTGCCATGATTAGCTCACTAATTGTGTCAATGTTTCCATGCCCTAGCTGGGTAGCTCATCACTCCTGATTGAGAATTATTGTTGGTCATTGGAGCTATGCTACGATGGTACCCCCAACGTGGAATAAATTATATATACAAGGGAAGAACAAATAACCTAATACATTGACTTGTGATGGAATTTAAGATGATGAATTCATGGAATCCAGAGATTGAGAAATAAAATATGATAAATGCACTAAAAAGATAAAAATGTGAAAAAAATAAGTGTGCATCAATTGTTGAATATAGCAGGTGACTGTGAATTTTTTTTTATTTCCTATTGTGAGAAAAAATAGATGTAAAAGGTAATAAAACTTACCTATTGGAAATTTCTTGAGGAAGTGAAAAGATTTTTGTGATTTTTTCTAGAGTGGGATCATACTAAGCTTAATGGAAGCTTGAGTGGGAAGATCCAATACATGAGATGTAGACATGGGTGATATAATATATATATATATATACACACAATAGCATTAAAACATATTACAAATAGTAAAAAATGAAAAATGGCTTGCTTAAGTCTGGTAAAACACACACCTAAATATAGTTTATACATAACTCCTACATAGTGGAGTAATCAAGATTCAAAAATGGCTAGGCCCAAAGCAAGAGAAAATATTTACATGCAAAGAGTGGTCCATAAGGATTTTTTATTTTTTACTTTCGGGAATGATTGGTAACTTGCACATACCTATGTACAACAAGGAGAGAATGTGAATTTGTCAAACTTGTGCCTTGGTGGGTAAAATATGAGGTTTCTTTGTGAAGGTAGCCTTCCCAGAAGCATAGGTTTTATTTCTAGAGGATGAAGGCTAGTAGCTTCTTGTTCCAAAATTGGAAGCCAAAAAACAGGCTATCATTTAGTCATCCCCCTAAATGACGGTACATTCATGTATCATCAATTGGTACTCATTGGAATGATAATTGTGGATAGTCATGCATTTGATTTCTTTTTTTCTTCTTTTGTTATCTTTGCATATTCATGTATCACATATTGAGGAGCACATGATTTTGCTTGATGGAGAAAGAATAACAGTAGTAGGATACATTCTTAGGGTTTTCATTGAATTGTTGGTTCTTTAAGTCCTTTGAAGGATGCAACTTAAATAGGGCTTTAGTTGGTAGCCATTTACCTTCTTAGGGAGCCCTCCCATCCAAGTCCATGAGTTGATAGTACCTAGAGTTGAAGGGATTTTTCATTATGTATGGCCCTTGCCATCTTGTCTCAAACTTGATATCAAACCAATTATCAAGTCGGTTGTCATATTTTAATAGTAGATTTCCTTATTTTTATTGTCTTTCAATGTGACTTTGAAACTTCTCCATTTCTTGTATGACTCTTCTTCTATCTCACTCGTAGGTAGCTTCCCTTTTCCACTCTAGCTTTGCCAAGGTGAGAAGTCTATGTATACATGCTTCTTGCTCATCTTGTTTGAGCTGCATTGTTGGAATGTTGAACTCAATTGGTTGCAATGCTTCTTGGCCATACACATGGTGAAATGGTGTAAAATTAGTTGCCTCTTTGTAAGTAGTTTGATATGCCCATAGTGATCCATCCAAGAACTCATCCTAGAGCTTTGTTTTGTTTTTCACCATCTTTCTAATAATTCCTTCAATGACATCGTTAGCCTCCTCCACTAACCCACTTGATTGGGAATAGTAGGGTGTGCCATGTCGATGTAAAATATGAAGCTCTTCACAAACTTCTATCAGTAAACCTTTCCTAAATCCTTTGTCATTATCGAAAACAATCTCCAAAGATGTGCCAAAATATAAGTGTAGACAAACTTGCGCACTATTCTCTCATTTACCTTTGCCACACTTTGTGCCTCCACCCATCTAGTCATGTAGTCTACAACCACTAGAATGTAGAGCTTGCCATTGTTTGTCCTAGGTAGGTAACCCATAGCATCAATGCCCTATTTTTCAAAAGGACCATTTGCAATTACTGATTGATGTGGACCATGAAAAAACCTCTTTTTTCCACTGATTTGATAGTTAGATAGCTTTTACACCAATATTGAATATCAATGTGCACATTTGGCAAGAAAATTTTATTCACAGTTAGGTCCTGTGCAAAACGACCACCATATGCTTCTTCATGCAAACCTTTTAAAATGGTTAGAATCTCCTCGATTGTAGTTACTCTTCTACAAACTTGATCTTTCCCTTGCTAATAGAGGGCAACCTTGAAGAATAGATATGAACCTATCTTCTTCATGGGCCTCCTCTTTTAAGCCTTTGTGAATCCTTGTGGAAACTTGCCCTCCAAAATGTATCCAACTATGGGAGCCAATGACTCCATTCCTTGGTACCTTGGTTGCTCTACAGCGGCTATCACCATGATCACCATGATCACATGTACTTCTATCTTAATATATGCAACTGCTTGTTGTGCAATTAAATTAGCATCCTCATTTAGTTTCCTAGGAATATGATACAATTACACCTCTTCAAATTGATTAAAAAACCACCTATAGATGGCATGGACCTTTTGCCTTAGCCTTTCATTATTGCATTACCAAGTGCCTAAATTCTACTTTGAAGTGAGAAGTGCATCTCCTTTTACCATGAGATGTTGTATATTTTGACCCACACACCTTCAACCCCATGAAGTAGTATGTCGTACTCTAGATCATTCTTGTAGATAGAACTTGGAAAATTGACCTTCTCTTTCATAAATATTTCTCCTTTTGGGTTAAGCAACAACAGCCCTACCCCTTCTTTACTTGTGGCTTGTCTAAAAGCTCCATTAAAGAACAAGGTAAAAGCATTAGGTATACTTTTAGCTGGTGGCGATGATAGGGATATCAAACACTTTAATCTCATTGTCATGCATTTTATAAGTGAGAATCCGTGTCAATTATGCACGCACACTATCTTCTACCTTGAAAGAATATTGGAACTCTTGAAATTTCGTATCCCACTCTGTGATTCTAGCACTAAGAGTCATTTGAGATGAAACCCAAGGGATCATTTTTTTTGCAGTGAGGATTACAAAAGGTTTTGTTAATAAGTAGGATCTAAATTCCCTCACTACAAATTTGAGAGCAACCATCATGAGTTTTGATTCTTTGTAGTCTTTCTTCAAAGCATTCATGATCCTACTAAAGAGTAGATGGTTCGCATCCTAGTACCATAAGGATCTTGTTGTAACAAAACAATACCAATTGTTTCTTTCCAACATTAGAGCTACCAAAGAATGTGAGTTCTAGAAAATGACTTTAATGTTACAAAAATATTCCTCAAGCTCATCAAACTAGCAAACTCTACTTGTTATGTCAATTTTTGCAAGGGATGTGGAAGGATTCACCTCAATCCTTTGTAAAAAGCTTTGTAACCAAGCAAGATCAATTCATCCTTACCTATGTGATGTTGTTAGGAATGATTTGAGCTCCATGTCGTAGAGTTTCTTTAAACCTTCTTCTACCTTCTGTAGTTGCAACAATTTAGAGTTGTAAATACAAAAAAATCATCAATGAAAACTCTAATGGAATTTTCAAAGAATGTTTGAAATACCATGTTCATGAAGTGTTGAAAAGTTGTAAAAGCATTTGTCGACCCAAATGGCATGACTCTAAAAGCGAAGCAACCCCAAGGAGCGAGGAAGGTTGTTTTCAAATAATCCTCCAATGCATTCTCTATTTGGAGATAGCCTGAGTATCTATCATATACAATATCCTTTTCATGACTGACTACCTCATTCAGTATCTCATCCTGAAATGGCAGAGGGAAGTAATCACACTTGGTTGGCTCCTCGAGTGGCCTATAATCAACACATAATCTCCACCTCCCATTCTTTTCGGCAGTAACCACAACTCGAGATACCCACTTCGAATTCTCCATCAAATAGATAAACCCTACAACTAGAATCTTTCTCACCTCTTTGAGTAGAGCTTGCTCCTTGATGACTCCTTGCAAATCATAGATTTTGTGCTTTAGGTGTAGCTTTAGGCTTTAAATAAATATTGGACTGAATAGTATCTAGTCCACGCACATCTGTGTAGTCTTTAACAAAAAGCCTATGAAACTTTCTTAGCACATATTGAAATTCCTCTTTTTTTTTCTTGTAAGCATTTTGGACAACATACCTTCTAACATCCCTTCATCTTACATACTTTCATTCTCTTGGGGACCTATATCCCCTAAGCCTCGACAAGAGGTCTCTTGGTTGTTTGGCTTGAACCTTACCCCCATGACTTCAATGGAAGTCTCCTCTTCTATAATGTTACCACTAGTTTCTTCCTCTGAGGTCATTGATCCGATCTTTCTCCATTTCATCTTCTTGAGAATATTCTTCTTGCCGTTGCTTCTTCATGTCAAAGATAACATTCTTATGATTGTTGTTTGTATGAGCTCACTTTCCACCCTCCCAATCCTACAAAGCTCACATTCTCATTAACCATGGTCTCCAGGATAAATGGGTAGCCATTTCCTTTGATAGACCACATAAAAATCAATAGCATTTTTAATATCAAAAGCTTCCATGGTAACATTTTTGAAAATCCCTATGCACCTAGATTTACTATTGTTTGTCATTTTTGCCTTAATTCTTGGTGTCTCATGGATGTGTGTAAAGAATGAGGATGCAAGAGAGCTACACAAGACAAGCACAAAGCACACAGAGATGGAAAGCTTCTTCTTCTTCTTAGAAAAGAGAGTACAAAATGACTAAGTGCTAAAGCTGAAAAATAGCACATATGTACATGCGGTCACTAAGTGTGAACTTGCTAGAAGCGTACTAGGCTGGCACTATAAGTGTAGTCCAGCTACAGAATCACTGGCAGAGATCCTCCGTGTCGGTCACCTAACGCACCAGTGAGTAAATGTTGTAAGCGGCCAAGACCCGTAGTGGATGCCAGCTCAAGATGTAGAGCTCGACATCTCAACACTCCCCCTCGAGCTCTGCATGTCACAGAGTCCAAGCATAGTCCAGAAACATCTAAGCTTCTCAGCTCCGAGGGCTTTGATAAAGATATCCGCTATCTGCTCCTCTATGCTGACGTAGACCAAGTCGATGTTGCCCGCCAACACTCGCTCTCGAACGTAGTGGTAATGGACCTCTATGTGCTTAGTCCTTGGGTTCCTAGCCAACTACATGCTACTGAGGTTGTCATAATGGATGACAATCTGTTGGTCCACCTGCACTCCCAAGTCCTCAAGTAATGTGCGTAGCCAAGCTACCTCACACACCGCAACTGCTGCACCTCTGTACTCGGCCTCTGTGCTCGATAAAGCAATCGTAGGCTTCTTTTTGCTGCTCCAAGTAACAGCCATTTGTAGATCTCCTATCAACAATGCTACCTGCCCAATTTGCATATGTATACCCATACAATGCTAATGGTGCATCTGCTGCATAGAACAATGCGTAGTCAAGAGTCCCTTGCACGTACCGAAGTGTGCGTCGTACTCCATCCAAATGTGGCTTCCTCGAAAGCTGCATGAACTGACTCTCCAAGCCTACTATGTAGCTCAAGTCTGGCCTCGTGATAGTTAAGTAGATTAGACTACCCACAATCTTCCTGTACATCTTGACATCCTCAACAACATCACCCTTCTCTGCCCTCAGCTTTGCATTCACATCCAAGGGAATAGAAATTGGCTTACAATCAGCCATACCATACTTTGACAACATGTCCAAAGCATATTGTCTCTGTGACAGCCATACACCCTCTGGAGTCCTAATCACCTCAATGCCAAGAAAGTAGCGCAACTCGCCCAAATCTTTCATTTCAAACTCCTGTTTGAGAAGACCCTTCACATGGTCAATCTCCATAGCATTGTCACCCACAATAATAAGGTCATCTACATATATGGTAATGACCACAATCCCCATATCACTCTCACGTACATAGAGTGAATGATCAGCATGAGCTCTCCTAAAACCAATACTGACAAGATACGTGGCAATCCTGTCATACCATGCTCTAGAGCCCTGCTTCAAACCATACAAAGCTTTCAGAAGCATGCATACATAATCTGGGTAACCTAGATCGACATAACGAGGTGGCTGATCCATATAGACTTCCTCTTGCAACTCACCATTCAAGAAGGCATTCTTTACATCCATTTGATGCATAATCCATCCTCTAGATGCAGCCACTGCTATGACAGCTCTCACAGTTGTCATCTTTTCTACTGGAGCAAAGGTCTCCTCATAGTCTATGCCATACGTCTGTGCATAACCCTTTGCGACCAGCCTTGCCTTGTGACGCTCAATGTTACCATCATCCTTATTCTTGGTTTTATATACCCATTTACAGCCAATAGCTTTCTTGCCACTTGGCAATGGCACCAACTCCCATGTATCATTTGCTTCCAATGCAGCCATCTCTTCATTCATTGCATCATCCCAATGCACATTTCCAACTGCATCCTCAAAACATGTGGGCTCCACATCCTGTATCACCTTAGCCATGTAGGCTTGGTGATGCGCTAGATACCTGTCATAAGTCAATTTCTGAACTGGATTTCTGACTCTGTTAGATCTGTGCGGTCCTGGGTCACTCCTTTGCCCTCTAGCGTATTCTTGTACTTTCCTTACACCAGGTGTCCTGACAGCCGGAATTCCAAATTCCTCATCAAGACTTTGTTCAGAACCATCTGAATCCATGTCTATATGTGAAAAACCTGATGATACATAAGCTATAAAGGAAGGTTCATCAACCTTCTCGTGATACATTCCCTGTACCTACTAGTGGAGTAACCTGCGTACGTAGTCTACCATTCCATGGCTTCTCAACAGAGCCACGAGAAGAGGGCTCTTGTGGTCCACTCAAAACCTGTGACTGTGGCCTCACATTTTTTACAACCACATCATCTTTTACATCAGCCCCAATAGTGCCATGTGCCTTACTGTACCATCTGCTCATCTCATCAAATACTACATCTCTGCTCACTCGTAATTCTCGTGTAGTAGGATTGTAGCACCTGTACCCCTTTTGTTCAAGGGAATATCCCACAAGAATACATTTCTCTGCTTTAGGATCCAATTTCCTACGCAACTCATCTGGTACATGCACGTAAGCTATGCATCCAAACACTTTCAAATGTGCCAAATCAGGCTTTGTACTTGTAAACTTTTCCTCAGGTGTTACATCATGCACCGCAGCTGTAGGTGTCCTGTTCATAATATACACAGGTGTATTTACAGCTTCAGCCCAAAAATGATGAGGCATGTTCTTCTCATTCATCAATGCACGTGCAACCTCTGCAATGTGCCTGTTTTTCCTTTCTGCGACCCCATTCTGCTGTGGAGTATATCTGCATGTAAACTGCCTGCATATACCATGCATTCGTAGAAAATCTGAAAAATCATTGGAGAAGTACTCTCCCCCTCCATCTGACCTCAATGTCTTGATTTGCATATATGTCTCCTTCTCAATCATGACTTTGAAGTCCTGAAAGTGACCAAACGCTTCACTTTTGTTACGCATGAAGTAAACCCATACTTTCCTTGTATGGTCATCAATGAAAGAGACATAATGCCTACAACCATGTATACTTGCAGTATCGGTTGGACCCCAAACATTTGTGTGCACCACCTCAAGTGGCTTTTTACATACATTGCACTCATGTGGAAATGAGCCCTTTGACTGTTTTCCAAACTGGCATGCTGCACACACTTTATGCATACCATCCACCTTGAATTTGGGCAAACCTTTTACAATCTGTTTTGATTGCATGTTGCGCAATCTCTGCTCATTGACATGGCCAATGTGTTTGTGCCAAATGTCAACATCATCCACAACACCTATGCCCTATGCAAATAATGCAGCTTTTACCTCAAGCATGTCTACATTCAGCATAAACATTTTGCCCACACATTTGCCCTCTATGATCAGCTTATAGCCATTCTGGAAATCTTCTACATAACAGCCATTCGGATTGAAGCGAACCTGCAAACCCTGCTCAACCATTTGTCCAACAGAAACAAGATTCTTTGTAATGTTTGGGACATGAAGTACATATGCTAAGTACTTTGATTTCCCACTCTTTGTATTTAGAGGTATGTCCCCTACATGAGCAATGGGGTGAGCTGTGTCATCTCCTGTCTGCACATAGCCTGACACATCTGGTTTGTGCATATCTCTAAACCACTCTCCATGAGACGTCATGTGATTAGAGGCACCTGAATCCACATACCAAACATCATCTTGGGTGGAATTCTCTGCAGTCATTGTATTCATTACATGCTGCATAACAAATATGCGCTCGCTTCTGTTGTCATCTGCATCTCTGCTAGTAGATGCATAGTTGCCCTGTTCTCTCTTTCCACTTGCTTTTCCCTTTGGACAGTCACGTGACATGTGACCTTTTTCACCACAAGTCCAACATTCTCTGCTATCTGCAGTATGTTGTTGCTTGCTTGATCCTGCACCACGACCTCTTTGACTCCCCCTGCCTTGAGACTCGTTTCCCCTGCCACCTGTATTGTTTTGATTTGATTGACCTTCTTGAGATTGGCCCTTGCAACCACTTGGGCCTCGACCACGACCTCTACCTCTGTTGGAGGTAGAATAGAAGGCATGTTCAAACTTATTTCTGCCATAAGAAGAAGATGTGTCAAGATCAAGATTCTTCTCCTCAAGAATAAGAATAGAAATCAAATCTTGGAACACGGGGATGACGTCTCTTGTATTCATGGAAGACCTGAAATGTACATACTCATCTCCTAGACCATCCAAGCATGCACGGACAATGTCATCGTCTTCCACTGAGACTTTAATAGATCCAAGAGCCTCAATGATACTCTTGATCTTCAAGTCATAATCATTGATGGAGAGGTTGTTCCTCTGAACCTGATTTAGCTTTGACTTTAGTTGAAGCTTCCTGGCCTTGGTGTTCACCTCGAACACTCTACCTAAGTTTTTCCATGCAATGGCGGGGGTTTCAGCATCTTGTAGATAGCCCATCATGCCATCTGTGATGCTCATAGAAAGCCAACACATCACTTTGCTCTGGCCTTGTTGCCAGTCCCTCAAAGCTTTTCTTTGCTCTGCTGTAGCATTTGCCTCGGGAATCTCTAGTTCCTTTTCATTGTCACCTTCTACATAGTCCCAATAACCTTTTCCTTTTAGGAAATTTGTTATTCTGAACTTCCATGCAGGGTAGTTATTTTTCTCAAGCTTCTCGGTGACAATCTGACTAAAACCGTCAGACATCTTAAAGCACTAAGACAAAATAGCTGCAATCTGCAAAAACCTGCAAATCTGCTGAACCTGCTATCGTGGTACCTGTAATGCTTTCTACACTCAACAAGTGTCCACGATCAAGCGTACATACAACCACTGTACTTGTACAGTAAATCTCTGTGTAGTGTACTTTGGAGACCTGTTCATCTGGTACGTGGATTGTGAACGAAAAGATTGTGATGCTCTTGCTCTCTTAGCCTCTCTTGCCTGCACCAGGCTCTGATACCATGTAAAGAATGAGGATTCAAGAGAGCTACACAAGACAAGCACAAAGCACACAGAGATGGAAAGCTTCTTCTTCTTCTTAGAAAAGAGAGTACAAAATGACTAAGTGCTAAAGTTTAAAAATAGCACATATGTACATGCGGTCACTAAGTGTGAACTCGCTAGAAGCGTACTAGGCTGGCACTATAAGTGTAGTCCAGCTGTAGAATCACTGGCAGAGATCCTCCGTGTCGGTCACCTAACACGCCAATGAGTAAATGCCGTAAGCGGCCAAGACCCGTAGTAGATGCCATCTCAAGATGTAGAGCTCGACATCTCAACAATGTGCATACCTAAGATATGCATGAGGCCTTTTGACATAATGAAAATCCGTGCACCCTCATCCATAAGATCCTTTTAATTAGCCTTCCTTTGATATAACAATCTATCACAGGTGTTATGTCCTCATCCATCTCTGCTAGTGAAATTTTAACAAATTGATATACTCTATTTTGCTTTCCTCCTGGTGCTTATTTCTCTCGTGAGATCCCTCCTAACTTGTAAAATGTTAGGACCCGTATCTCTCATGTCTTCCAAAAGGTGTATGGAGCCATACCATGCCCAAGAGTAAAGTCTTAGGGGTTGATACACCGTTGAAAGGTAGCTGGTGCATTGCACAGGCCAAAAGGCATCACCAGATACATGAAAGCTCCCCACTCAGTGATGAAAGTGGTCTTAGCTCTATCTTCAGGAGCAATCTGTAACTAGTTATAGCCGCTATAACCATCCATGAAGCTATACATTTCATATCCTGCGATCTCATCAAGCAACATGTCAGTAAAAGGCAAGGAAAATGGATCCTTAATAGTTTGGGCGTTTAGTTTCCTATAGTCGACACAAACTCTCAATTTTCCATTCTTCTTGGGGACGACGACTATGGGAAATAGCCAATCACTGCTTGCCACTTCTGTGATGAACCCAGCCTTGAGAAGATTATCAATCTCCTCCTTGACCTTCTTTGCATAGTTGGGGTTCATCCGGTATCTTTGCAATCATACTGGCCTAGCATCTGGTTTCAGCGGTATTTGGTGCTGACATACTTCAGGATCAACTCCCTTCAGATCTGTATGTTCCCACGCAAACACATCTTTATAGCTCTGGAACATTTTCCATGCCTTTTCCTTCATTGCCGGATTGAGGTGCTTGTTGACCTTGATCATCCTACGATTATCCTCTGATCCTAGGTTCCACTCTTCCACTTCTTGGTCGTCTAGAAGCAAACAGTTTGGCCCGCCTCCTTTTCGTTTGGTCGACTCTTCAGCGTAATCCCAGGATGGTCCATTCATTTTTGAATCGGTATTCTGATCCATTGGGTACTCTTTAGAACATACTGGTTCCTCTACTATACCAGTATGAGTTGGTTCCACCATCCTTCCAGTTAGCTGGACTGTTCTTTTCCCTGTATTGACTTCAGTAAACTGATCAGGGAATTGTCTCTTCTGCTTGTCAGCTTGCTCTTTGTTCAGCAAAACTGCGTTCAAGTCAATTTTTGCCAAAGGGAATATGTTCATGGCCGCTAGCATTCGCTCGATCTTCTTGGCTCTGTACTTCTAACATAACTCCTTCGGCCTCAATTCCTTTTTCCAGCTCCTGGTATTGTTGGTCTGGATTTGGATTCTGCCACTGGCCCCTTCTATGGTCAATGTTTGGTTTGCATAGTCATGAATAGCATGTGCTGTTCTCAACCATGGGCGCCCTAGTAGCATCCCATATGCTCCTTGCACATCCAGGACTAGGAAACTGGTTTTGAATTACTCCCTCCCAACTCTTATCTGCATGTTTTCAATCATACCCGTCGCATGTACGACTCTGTGATCTGCCATTCGTACTTTGAATGGTGCTGGTTTCATATAAGTGATACCCATTCTTTGCTGAAGATGGGCTCCCATTATGTTGACTCCTGCCGGTTTTAGGGTTTAGGGTTTAGGGTTTAGAACTTTCTGGTTGCTCTGGCAGCTTCTTGGCTAAATCCTCCGTGATTTTAGTCGCTAGTTCCCTCTGCTCTTTCCACTCATCTACCACCTTTTCTTTACCTTTGGCCTTCCAAACTTCTCTTTGTTGAGCCCACTTGTTTCTGTTAGGATTGACTGGTGCTTCTAAAGTGTCTGGGATTTCTTCAATGACTACACCCTTGCTCCTAGTAACTACCCTAATTGGACTGGCTCTAGTGCCTTAGCCTCAGTAGTAGTCGTTGCAGGTGCATCTGTGCATTGGGCTGCAAAATGGCCATACTTCCCACAAGTATAGCAATTCATGCTCCTGTTGTGGAAGTTGCCTCGTCCTCTGCCTCTGCCCATACCTGGTTGGAATCGGCCACATCCCTGACCAGTACCACTGGTACCTGGTCTCTCCTCTTAAGCTACTTTGACTGGTTCTACCTTCACTGGTTTAGTGTAGGCAACCACTGACAGATCTTTGCCTTTCTTAAAGTGGTGGATTCTGATGCCACAATTATTCCATAGGTGACCAAAAGCCTTGCAGTAGGTACATTGTGGACATTCATTGGAGATATGGTCCTTGGATTTGCATCTTGAACACCAAGTCTCCATCTTTAGAACTCGCTTGTGTGGCTAATTTCAGCAATCTGTCTAGCCATTTCTTCAATTTGCTTGGTCCAGGATCCCTTCTTTGATTTCTCCTTTTCTTGTTCATTAGAGCTTCTCTCAGAGCTACTAGACATCTCACTGGAATCAGAACTTTCAGTAGTAGAGCTACTGCTACTGGTCCTTTGCTTCTTGTGGCTCTTTTCCTTCTTGGCCTGCTGTTCCAGCTTTAATGCCCTTTGGACCAGATCATTGAATTTCTTAGTAGGGGCTGGTACCTCTTATTCCCTAAGCTTTTTGCTTCTGAACCCATTCAGGAACCATGCCCTCAACCTCTTCTCAGATGGCGGTTCCTGTAACTGCCTGGTTAACTCCTTGATCTTTTCCACATAACTGCAGACTGATAAATTTCTCTGTTTGATCTTATCTAATTCACAGAGAATATCTTCATCCCCTCTATTGTCGGAATATTCCAACCTGAAGGCTTTAAGCAATTTGTTGTATGATTTGAGCTGGCAGGCAGGGTAATGGTAATACCATTTCCTCGCTACCGCCTTCAAGGTTTGTGGAAAATATTCCCCCCAATCATCTTCATCAATATTTCTCAGTTCAACATACTGCTCGAAAGCTTGTATGTGAACGTCTGGATCATCCTTCTTCCCTCCCTTGAATATTGGAAAAGAAATCTTCAGGGAAGCTGTGTAATCATTCCGATTACTACTGATCCTGCCACTTCTCTTCTTGGATTCAGAATGACGCTTGGGAGTCTTCTTGCAATTGTCAGTGAGAGCATCCCAATCAATCTCTATCTCTGTCTCAGTGTCAGTGTCTTCTTTGGTTTTTCTGCTAGAAGTACGGTGACTACCTTTACTTCCCTCGGTATCCTCATCTCTCTGCCTGGACCAAGAACTCTTGGAACTCTTTGCCTTCCGTGCTTCCCGTTCTGCCCGTCGGCGTCGACAATGACTGGAGTGTTGTGAGTCTTGCGTCTCATCAGCCTGACTATGCTCCTCCTGAGTCTCAGTGTCAGTCATCTTCTCTTGCTTGGGGTCAGACTCTCTTCCTGACTCCTCAAGAATGGGGTCAACAAGAATGGTGCATTTCCGGCCACGATTGGATTTTGGTGCCATTGCTGAAAACTTCGAGCTGGGAGAATAGTCTTTCAGTCAACGAGCTTCAGCTCAAGCCACCGTGATCGCCAAAATGGAATTGGAGCTGATCTCTTGAGACAGCTAATTCCAGTGTTAGAAGATTTCAGCTACTAGTGTAGGAAGATTTCAAACAGTAGAGTGGACAGGAATCAGAAACTAGACTGGAATTTGGATACTGAAATAAGAATCAGACTTATGTACTGGAAATAAGGTTCAGATTCAGATTCAGATTCAGAAGACTGGACGAGAAGTAAGTATAACTGGAATATATGCCATGATTGGAATTACAGATCAAGATTACAGCGAATATGATTTACAAAGAGAAAGTACAGCCGACAATACTGCCAATGATTCTCAAGTGTAAGTATAGCTAAACCAAATGATAACAATTGCCAACCCGATTACAATGTAATGGGCCCTATTTATACACTTTGGGTTTACTGTAGTAATTACCATAGTAACTATTGAGTAATTCCCTCCCATCTCCTAAGAAGACGTTCCCACATAGTGAACTATCCAGCCGTCTACAATTAGCACCAAGCAATCCAATTAGAAAGAATTTATGGATCTACTTGGAGTTTGCTTACCATAAGTTAAAGCAAGTTTGTGACTAGGTTTAGTCCCTTCATGTTTAAGGCAGGTTCTCAACCTTGAACACTATTTATGGTGGGGTTGTTTATCGATGAAATTTGAGAACAAGTCAAGGACTAAAACTTGGCTAATGACTTATGTCAGCAAGTTACTTTCATGGAAAGTGAAAAGAGGTTCTCTTCAGGTACCTCTTTGTTGTGACAACTCGTTTAGCATGCTCATGTGCATTCTAGATGGAGTCTACACAATATGATTGGATAGGAGCCAGTAAAACAAGATGGTTGCAAATGGACAACAATGTGCAAAATCAAGATGTTATTCTTGATTTCATTGGAGCTCCTACTGAACCATGTTTCGATCAAACAAACTGCTGGATCCATGAAGGATGCCACTATGGGAAAATTAGTGTTCTTATGAAGATACTACCACTTTTTGTTTTCGAGGATGAAAATGCTTCTCCAAGGGGGGAGTAATGTACTGCCAAGGGTAGGACTGGGAGGGCACAGCCCTGGCCAAGCCAAGGGCCTATGGATACACATGCAGTACAAGGGCTATATATAGCTAAGAGCCAGAGGGCCAGGGGCCTGTATATAGGTATGGTTGGGTGGTTATTGGCATGTCTATCTTCCCAGTCTCTTATAGGGGTTAACACAGAGGGCCACCTAAGGGTAGTGTTTTAGAATACTTGGCAGCACAAGGGGGAGGGATGCTCTATCGTGCAGGGGGCATTTCAAAATGTCGTCTTTGGACCATCACTGTTTACAGTGTTTTGAAACACTTTTGCAATCAAAGCACACACCGAGCTTGAGGGAGGTAGAACGACATCCACAGGGACAGTAACCAACAGAGGGTGGGGTGAGAATTACGGGCGACAGGGGTCCACAATTCTCTTGTCTTGCGGGCTGCTCCTCCATGTCCAAGGCCTTCAAGCACGAGCGACACCAAGTGGCTCTGATACCATGTCAAAGTTGATGATGCGGTGTAGAGACCAAGGGGAGAGAGAGAGAGAGAGAGAGAGAGAGAGAGAGAGAGAGAGAGAGAGAGAGTCTCGTGAACCAATCAACCTTGGCAATGAATAACTGAATGTGTATACAATGGAGGCAAGGGGTTGCTTATATAACAATCTCATTAAATTTTCTTACCCAATACTTTGACAAATAATTAAAATAAATACCTAAAAGCCAAACTAAATAAAGGGATCACATTGGGCAATTCACTTGAGATGGAAAAACTCTAACAAATCTTCCTTTCTAATGATTTGGCTGAGATGATCTAGCACCAATTCACCCATTTGATCAGGGTTGTTAATCTTGATTCCTTGGTTGTCGATCAAGGAAGAGATGGTAACACGTTCTTTTCTTATCTTAATTGTTCTAAGTAGGGTGTTTTTGTTAGCATCTCCAATCTTAATGTACCTCTTTTTGGCTTGAAGCCTAAGGAGATTAGTCTCCTCCATTTCCCTTTCGTGCAAGGTCTGCTTGATCTTCAACCATTCAATATGTTCTTGGTTTGATGCACGAATTTTAGACCTTTTCACCCACCGTGGGTTTGAACACGTTCTGAGGACGATGAAGGTCTAACTTATCGTATGTATAGCCCCCTTTTAGTACTCTCTTCACATGACCTAGTCATAGCATTTTCCTTCTTGTTTTGTTGGGGGACGGGGATGGGGGGCTAGGCTGGCATGTAGGAGCAACAAGATCATAGAGACAAGATCTTGTTGCGACATTCCCCATGGAAACAATCATCTCCAATAAGTCACCGACACCGACAGGTAGAACATGTGCAAGTTACGCACCATGGATGATGGAGCATAGGGCATTACAAAACCCTTAGGAGAAACAATCTTGTCCATTAAGTTGCCAATGAAACAACAAATGTAGGCTAAATGCAAATCATCATGCTATTGCCACTTGATGATCAAGCACTAGTTGGGATAAAAGCATATATCCTACATTTGCCTGTATTAACATCCCCACTCTCATAAGCAATCACCACCAACGCTTTAGCAATTGTGTGCTACAATTATGCCATTACAACATGTCACTTGCGGCATCCAAGCCTGACTCGCTTCAATAATCCATCTCTAAGAAATAGCTTTAAGATACTAAGCTTTTTGACTACACGTGATCTTGAGGAAGAATAAAGAGTCCATTGCCCACAAAGAAATCACTCAAGCCCTGTTAGCCTAGCCACTATTGGCCTCTATTTACGAGCGTGTTGATGAGAAGCAATAGGTCTCATGGAGGAATCTACTCAATTTTAAAGCCCCTCCCTTGGGCCTTAAGACTCCTCAAAGCATGTCATATCTACTCTACACTCATCAAGTAGCACAATCTCTAGAATTTGAAACATTTTACTGACTATGCAAGGCCCATTCTCTACAAGAATTATGCGAACATGAATTTTTAGAAGGCATCTGTCCCCTATTGCTCAACTCTAATTGAAGCATCTCTAACCTATGTCCAAAAACTGTGGCTCTTGGCGCTATTGCATGATTAAGAACATAACAATAATTAAACTAACAATCTTACCATAAAGCAAGATGTGAATACCTAGGCTTGCCTAGCCACAATTACTCCTCTATTCACAATGGCTTGTGGCCAAGAGTTTGTAATAGACCTACATATGCCACCTAATTAGGCTCACACACTACTCGATAAAAATAACTAAAACACCTCTCAAAAAAGTGAAGTATTTGAACCACCAAAACAGTAATGCGCCTTAAAGCCTCTCCAGGCTATGAGGTTGCTTCCATGTGCAAAAATGTGGCTACCACCAATACTAGGATCAAGGTCCTCGAGCAGGTTGAAATTGTCCCCAACACACTAGTGCTCTACCATAGCCAAAACATGGGTGATATGTGTCCAAAACTTCGGTTCTTGCACTTGGATGACTAGGACCATAACATTAAGAAAACTAGTAATTTTCATGTGCCATCATGAACCATTGACCTGATAGAGCCACAATAACTCCTTCATTCCCAATGGCATGGTTCCACAATGTTTGTAATGGTCATACATATGGGACCCTCAGTTCACATAGTGCCAAATGCTACCTAGAAAATTACTAAAATTATAATAAATCTTAGATAAGTGATGCACCTGAATCAAAGAAATAGTAGAAACCCAAAAGTGGGGTGTACAGACTCCCTGCACATTCCATTAAACAATCCTCATCAAAAACATTGTGAAGAACCTATCCATATATGTGGGAAGGCACTATGCCTTTCACTTTGAGAATTTAGGACTTAAATGACAATGCACACCAGCTAATTCAAGAGAGAAACATAATGGACCATCAATTAGGCCATCGAAGCTAAACTCCAACTTTGAGACTTGAATGAAGACACATACCAACTAATTTACTAGTGAAACATAATGAGGAAAACCATTAGTTCAATGCTGGAACCTCCCCTAAAAGGACTCTAAGAGAGTTCTCATGACCTTGGCTAACCAACCATGATTGCAAAAGCATAGTAAAGCTTTGTCATATATTGCCTCATGTTTTTAAGGCAGGACTTTTGTATAAGTTCGGTGTGATACACTACCTAGAGATCAGGTGAGTCCTATGTCTACTGAAGGGAGTGTCAATGAGACTGACTTAGAGAATTTATCGATCATTCAAGAGGAGGTAGTCTAAGATACTTCATCCAAACAAACGTTTCATGTCCTTATGGTTGAGAGCGCACCAGGTACGAGTTATCATTGTGCGGGGGATATGATTGGTACCTCTAGAAGATCAAAATCCAGCCTGACTATGCTTTTACAGTACCTTTATACCAATGGTATAGGAGCCAAAAGTTATGTGGATGGCCATAATATATGCTATGTCGTGAGGACTTAGGAAATCCCAAGTTTTGAGAACAAGTAGAAGCTTTGGATAAGGGAGACCGTTTCATTGATGAAATCGGGGTTGCCTATCTTAGGAAAAATTATAACTGATCTTGTAGATGCAATGGGTATGACTCGAATAGAGGATAAATTTGATGAGGGCATGGAAAGATTACATTTGAAAAATGACTCGAAAGCTAAACTAACAGCTATGAAAGAGCTTGAGAAAATGCTTATTGATAATTCTAGTGTGGGGTTATATAAGTTGTTGACCAAAGAGGTATTTAAGAGGTAAGATGTGAACCCAAAAAAGCTTATGGAAATAAAGAGAATGTACGACTTCAAACTTTAATATCTTTTTCTTTTTTTTTTTGCAAAACTCACAATTGTGAGTGAATTATATTGAGCAGCCCAAAAAATTACAAGGTTTTGTCATGCTCATGTTAAGCCATGACAACATCCAGGAATCATAATTACAATGCCTATAAGGGCTGCCACTCCTACCGATGGCCAAGGTTTGCCCCCGGTATTCCGTCTGCTTACAACAAGGCACAAGTAGTCCTAGACCAGTCCTCCGAGTGATGCATGCGCCCGAGTGCCCATATTAGCACTTTGCTTTCTTGTATAATTTCTGCGAAGCTTGCCACCTCAAATCCTCCTTCAAACACACGGCGGTTCCTTGTTTTCCATACATTATGAAAGAAGAAGTATCTGACAATCTGAGTGCTGACGAGGAGTGCAAGACTACCTGAGTTTTTACCTCCAAAGCATAGGTCAGTCTTGAAAAAACTAATTTTCCATGTTCTCTGGGCCCACTTGCATACTTTCCTTGCGTCGAGGCCTTTTATAGCTGGGCAGTCCATGAAAAGGTGGGCCAGATCTTCACTAGTCAACATGCACCCCAAGCATCGATTTGACTCAATCCCTCAAACTTTAATATCTTAATGCTCACAACTCCATTTGATGAGTGATCACTTTTTTCTATCTCCAAATGCTTCATACTACCTTTGCAAACTCCCGCAAGCTTGGAAAAACATATGATGACATGTTTATCGATGTGGCCAAAATGGGAAATTTTAAATTTGCGAGCTTTCGTTTTTGAGCTTTTTTACTTGAAACATTATTTTTTAGATTTTTAATGCTCGTATTACACTAATGATATCTTCACATATTAGTGTGGCATGAGAAAAGTCTACATTAGATAGTGCAATATTTTAATCAACAGACAATCAAATGTAACATGCATGCATATCTTTGCTATGGGAATGTATGCTCTTGCACATCTCGTATTAGTCTGAAATGTAACTTTTAAAAGCACCATTTCTAATTATTTTTTATTCAACACTATATTTTGAAGTATTAATAGCAAACAACATACTTGTCATAGTCTCAAAGTAATCTAGAAAGTGGCATGTCCTTTTCTATTAGAAATTGAATCCCCCGAGGTTTGCATGCTATTCAGAGCATTATACCCTCTACTAAAGCTTCTATATGAAGCTTATGAATGGTATATATATATGATATGTGTGACATTTCAAATTTGGTCATCTTGCATGGAGATTATCATAGTATATTTGTCTTTGGCTAGCCTTCGTCGATTAAATCCACATTTCAAGTCCATTATAGAGAGGATGATGATTGTATGAAGGGAATCTAGGGAATGCAAGCAAATGGAGATTGATGGGAAGGAGTCCTTTTGAGTATTTTGATTGAATAACGTGCTTTGTATTTTTTTCAAAAGAGGGGATGGAAGTAAATTGAGAGTTTAAGTCATAGGGGAAGGTAGGTCAATAAAGAAGAGGGAGAAGAGAGCTCGCATGGGGGGGGAGGTATGAGGGCAAAGAGAGCACTCTGCAAAGAAACCCTGGCTTAGCTTTATTTGTGTGTGTCTGATCAAAGATGAATACTAAATGTTTTTGTGAACTACAAGGTTTCAAATGTGCATCAAATGTTCCAAAGGGACAATATGAATGCATGGAAATGTTTCAAGAAGAAGTTGCCAGCTACAACATTTGGGAGTTTTTCATGAAGCATTTCCCTTGCTGTGGTTTATTGAAAGATGAGTGTCATGAGCAACATGTTTTGGAGATGGCCATATGGTATGGAAAGGGGTCATTATAGATGGAGGGAAAAGGGGTTGCTGCCGACAAAGGTTGATGGTCTTGTGTACCCTATCAGTCAAGGGGGAGCAAAAGCAAAACAATACTCAACTCTCTAGAAATAGCATGTCCACAACTCGGTTACAAATTAGGGAGGGGGCCGTGTGATGTAAGTTTTCACTTTCATATTCTTAAAGTGGTGTCTGTCATAAAAAAATCTTACACCGATCATGTTGAGGTGTCTCAGAGGCATAGGAAGCCATACACAAGGGCTACTTGGAATCAATGTCAATGTTGGGCACTTTTGTTAGTTGATATGTACGTCAATTGCCATGCCCTTGACAAAGCACCTGACACTTTTGGTGACAAAAGTAATCTTTTTTGGAATGCACTTCTAGTAGGATGTGCCCAAAATGGCTAGGATCAATGCTTTGATATCTTTAGATTGGATGCAGAGAGAGGGATTTTACTTGAACAAGGTGACTTTTGTCAGCTAATTAAAAGCATGTGGAAATGTAGAACTCATCAACTTGGGGGAATAAGTTCATGAATATTTTCCATACAAGGATTGCTGGGAAAAATCCACGACACTTGGCAACATATTAGTGGATATGTATACCAAATGTGGTGCTCTAATCAAGTCTCAATAACAATTTGAGGAGCTACCCAATTGTGATGTGATCCCGATGTATGCCCATCATGGAAAAGATCAAGATGCTTTGAGTTCCTACGCGAAGATGCATTGCAATGGACTCCCTTAATGCGGTCACTTTTGTGTCACTTTTAGAATCTTGTTCTAGCATTCTACCACTTGAAAAAGGCGAGAAAATATATAATGATATTTTGAAACAAGATTTGTTGGGAGAGGGAATCGTGCTATGCAATTCTTTAGTGGATATGCATGTCAAATACAATGTTGTAGTGAAGACAACACAAGCCCTTGATCATGAAATATCAAACTTTTAAAACTGACATTGCTTCTTTGCTCAAAGATCATATTTTAATATGGATGCACATTGGCATATCCATGATAGTTCCTATCACAAGCTTGTGGTTGAGCCGCAACAGAGTTATTAGCATTGATGGCTTAGATCAGAGGATAATCTGGTCTTCAAAGGGCATGTACGACCGGTACTTAATACAAAGGCTTGCCTGCAAACAAAGATGCACGGGCCACAGGAGAGGCGATGGAGTGGAGGGAAGCAAACCATTGTGAGGGTAGGAAGGAGTTGTCCATTCCTAAAGATACTAGGGAATCTCTACAACTATTGAATTTAGTCTTAGATGTGCCAAGTAGTAGGGAAGGCCCAATCATTTCTAATTGGAATTCGGTAGAATCTAAACAGATGTTATGTCTCATGTCTCAGCTTTGAGCAGGACTAGAAAAATAGATTTTTTCTAGCCGGTAAAAATAAGGGCAAACTTGAAATTCTCCAAGTTTTTAGGTTAAAATTTGAAGCTTTTGTCAGTAAACTTGTGTAAATTTCCCAATTTTCTTAAATGCAATCTCAAAATCTAACCAGGATTTTACAATGTCCCTCCATTCAGATACACTCAACCTAGGTGGTTTTCTAACACTAGCCTTGAGATGAGAGAGAAGAGGAGAGGCAGCCCAAGTGGAGGTCATGCCTCTCTTTGTATTTTCTCTCCCTCTTTCCATTTGCATGTGAGCCTCTTCTAGGCGTCTCTCTCTATTCTCTTCTTCTTCTTCTTCTCTCTCTGCACATGCGGGTGCATAGACTAGCTACAAGAGGGGCTTCTCTCTCTCTCTCTCTCTCTCTCTCTCTCTCTCTCTCTCTCTCTCTCTCTCTCTCTCTCTCTCTCTCTGTGTGTGTGTGTGTGTGCGCGTGCGCGAGAGTGGTCCCTCAAACTCTCTTTCACTGCACACAGCTACCTGTGTACTACACAGTCGAGCATGGGTGCGCAAGCATCTATTTTGCAATGAATTTTAGAGACGCCAAGTATATAAAATAGCTTTTTGACAGTAAAATAGCTTTAAAAAAACTTAAAGTAGTGTATATATTTTCTAGGCTTCACCTAGTGCCAAGAAAGTCTGAAAAAAAAAAAGGAGAGGGGGTGGAGCCCATCGTCCATGCACGCGCACGCATGATGGAGGGGCTCCAGAGTCACGCCGAGTATCAGCAAGCAATGCTTATCTTCATTTGCAACTCTCACAACAAGCACATTGCTTGTTGCTTGCTAAAATCTCTTTGGTCTGCTACAGGCCTGCTCCATGATCCATAGCCTGCTCGCTCTTTTGGTTACACTGGAGGTGAAATGATAGCTCTTCGCAGCATGCAGCAAGCTGCTATCATGAGGGTACTAAATGCCCGACTCTTGTGGAGCATGCGGGTCATCCGCGTGCGCGCGGACGACTAAGCTGCTTCTGATCAATAAACCATATAATAAGGAGGCCTTTTTGTTGCCCCTAATATAATGGGCCTAGGTGTCAAACAGTCAGCGGTAGCGCTGTTTATCAATCACTATGCATGCCTTCTGATCACTATCTGTGCCTTCTTATCGCTCTGCACTCCATTGGGTACAGGATTCCAATGGACAGTGTGGCCACAAGCGTGCAGAGCAGGTTCCAACTGGCCGCAGCAGCAGAGGCCGACGACGATACTATCATGAGTCCACGGACCGCTGTCAAATATTGAGTGGATGTGTGCCCTGCAGCGCTGTGTACAAGACGCATATCATGATCAGATGGCCGTGAGCTGCAGCAACGATCGGCCCATATTGATGACATGCGCAATATGCCTGTCATTGCCTGAGTGAGATGAGGTGGCCGGAGGAGGAGTTGGGGCAGCTGCCACGCTGCAGCCTACAAGCACGTCTTCCACACAGCCTGTATACAAGCCTGTCTCATCCATAGCTCTCCCGCCACGTGCCTCCTCTGCCGCGCCCATTTTAATATCTGATTAAGAGCCTCCTTGCAATAGTGTTGTTTGGTGTACCCTGCAATGAACCCTCCTCCCAAAATATGCAAATAACCTCTGCTGTACGGACCAGCGACTCTATGGAGCTTGCAGGTCGTCCGCGCGCGCGTGGACGATCAGGCTGCTCTTGAGCTAACAACTTGGTCCTAGATACAAGCCCCCTTTCACATGCGATAAAAGATAAAGGCCTCCATGTGCTCCTCGCTTCGCAAGAATAATCTCATTAAGCACTGAGGCCTTAGCCCATAACATCCGAGACCTGAAGCCTCTCCCTACATCTCCTTCCAGGTGTGTGTGTGGGCGTGCGTGCAATCAACAAACAACGTCCAAACTTTTGAAGGATAGCAAAAAAAAAAGGGGAGGGCTGGAGCCCCTCATCATCCGCGCGCGCGCAGATGATGGGCCCTCTCCTTTTTTTTAAGACTTTTTTGGTACGAGTCGTTGTTGTGCATCATTAGGTGCCCTTGTCCGACCATGTTTCATAGCTAATATTTGAAAGGGGTAAGCACCTCCCTGTGTTGACAGCTTGGGTCGACATATATGCCAAATGTGGTGTGCTTTAGTGATCAAGTTGCACTGTGGTAGGCTTGCAGGTGTTGCTCATTGGTGATGAGAGAGAGAGAGAGAGAGAGAGAGAGAGAGATTATGCGAGTCACACGGGATTAGAAGCCAAAAATCAATTATCAAAAGGGAAAAAAGGCAAAAAAAAGGGGGGGCTCCTTGTCATCCGTGCGTGCGCGGATGATGGGCGAGCTCTAATGCCCCCTTTTTCTAGCCTTTTTCCTTGATAGAAGCTTAAGGTGAACACGAAGGAGCTTAGCAGTGCTGGCGATGAGGAGCGTAAGGGTGATGGTGAAGAGGGATGAGGTGACGAGCAAGAGCGTGGCTCGGACTCGTGATGGGGTTGAGCAGCAGAAGATGTTTCCACGTCAGATTGTCAACTTTCCAAATGTGAATGAGTTGTAGACTATCTAGGAAGAATCAACAGATTAATAGCAGGTTCTCTTTATCTATCTCCCATTTGCACCGGACTAAGGACCTCTCGTCTTTGCAACTAAGGTCGTGGTGACTTAAGCCAATTTTTTCCAACAAGGCCTCACGCTCTAGCAATAGTGGGTGTGGACCTTTGAGCCGTGATGGTTGACAACCCGCTGGGGTGTGCTGGCCCTCTCAATCGTTACACTGCGGACAATGCTTTTCCAATTGACATGAACATTAGCTCCTGCGGACACTTCATAAACTCCTACAGACCCATGCAAGCATACACTATATTTTAGATCTCGCAAATTCACATATTCACTCACATTAAACATACTACATCATCTAATTCTATAGTGTGTGGTGCTAGCGTTGATGCCCAGTCTGCATCGGCTAGTGCTATTGGCAGTGGAGTTGCAGCATAAAACAATGCACGTTGGCCAATGCATAGCGCTATTTGCAAGACCACATTTAGATAGCGGCGATAAAGTCCAGAAGAGACTATCCATTGATTGGGATTCAATTCCATGTGCATGTGCAGACCTTTATAGCAAGAAGCCAACATCTTTCACCATGATTGTGGCGAGGAATAGAATGTGGAATTACTAGAGAAAAATTCACATGGTCGTGGCATGGACTTGAATATTAAATTGTCATAGAGAGATTCAGGTTTGTTATATATCTTGTTCTTGAATACCATGACTATGTAGTAGGAATGGGACTATAGGGAAAGGGGTGAACTATGCTTTTTCCCCTCAATCACCCTAGTTTATCCTTAGTTCACTCAATGATCGGATGGTGTAAATCATTTCCACATCACGCTAGATAACAAGAGCCATAGATCCCCCCTCAAGGAGCTTGTATGAGAGATAGTAACGAAAATGGCCCACTAGATCCTATATTTCTTGAAAAGAGTCGTAGGTCCCTCTTGAAGGATCTTGTGTGAGATAGTGGTGAGGATGGCCCACTAGTTCCTATATGTCTTGTATATGGACTTATGGTTGATTTTATACAATGCATTAAAGGGTCAAATCCCCACTTCTATTGAGTGAGAGAGAGAGAGAGAGAGAGAGAGAGAGAGAGAGAGAGAGAGAGAGAGAGAGAGAGAGGGGGGGGGGGGGGAGAAAGAGAGAGAGGCCATTGCCAACTGTTGTTGTTGCCTACATCCACCAGCTTGCTAGATTTGCCTCCGACTCACCTATACCATTGTCATTGCTACTCCGTCACCAGTTCCCATCAACTCTTCCAAGTTCCCACACTCAGCTCTAAATTCTTGCACTTGCTTCTACACACTGCAGCTCTGTAACCACATTCCATTGTCTAGACTACAAAGACCATGATAAAAGAGTGAGTAAACCTATGAAAGAGTGAGTGAATCTATGAAAATATGAGCTCAATTTTTATTATATGTTAAAGGCATGAGAGAGACACTACACTCCACTAGTTTACTCCAAAACACCATCACAAAATACACTTTCACTTCCATCCTAAATATGAACATGGTTAATATATAGAGCATCAAGCAATAGGAAATTTGGTGTATTATAGCTAGTATTTGATAGATAGCAGTCATGATCTTGTTGGTGCTCTCAGTTGAAGTGCTTATTGGCTCAAGGATTTCCTTCAATTTTAATATGATTTGCAATTAGGACAGATCAGCACTTTGAGATTGCTTGCAATGGGCTATGGCCCCGGGCTATGGCCCCTTGAATGGTAGCACGGAGGTCATGTAGTGAACAGGAATTAGCGGGCTTGTTGACAATAGCAATCACTCCAATGTGATGGGGGGAAGATCTCATGGGAAGTCGGACAGCTTGCTATGAAGCTGACGTTGATATACTTTGAAGAAGGGGCATTGTAAAAATTCTGAATGTTGGCTACATTATGTGCCCTTCTTACTAGAGACTTGGTAAGAGGGATTGAGCTCAGGCTTAGCTCAGGCTTTTGGCTTTCATGGTGAACCTAGAGTGTATATTTTCATGTATATACATGCTTTACTTGTGTGTGTTGGAGAGCTCCCCCGAGAGGGGTTAAGACAAAGCCATTCGAATCCATTACTCTGGTCCTCGAAGATGCTAGCTAGCATATAGAAGGTGTAATAGGTCACCAAAATTTAGCATGATGTATTGGGACAGATGAGCATAGAGGAGGGTCTGCATTGCATGTGTATATAGATTGAAAGCATCCTCCATGTATATGTTTCTCCACCATTACTTGTGGAAATTTTCCATGCATATATGGCACTTAGTTTAAGAGAATATTGTATGGACATTGAGCTTTGAATTCCCCTCTTGTTAGATATATGCTTTGAGGTTCATACATTGCGAAATGTTCAAGCTTAAAGTTAAGATTTTATGAAACTTATTTATGTATATTGGGTGTCTATTGTATGTAAAATGTGTGCAATTTGGTTTAATATTTTATACCATTAAAAAGGCTCTAGATTAAATGTCAAAAAGCTCGCTAAAATTCTTTTGATTGAAAAAGCTCGAAATCAAAAGCTCGCTAAAAAAACAAACTCGCCAAAATGGTACAGAATTGGCCCTTAACAAAAATTTCAATTGCTCATATCTTAATCATGTGGAGTTTGATTGTCGATCTAAAAATACAAGCATGCTATGCAGATTGAGCACTTCAAATCTATTAGCTTTCAAGTCATCGGATTGGATGAGTGCATCTGTATAATTGGAGCATATATTGGATGAGTGCATCGGTATAATTGGAGCATATTTTGAGTGATCGGATTGGATGAGTGCATCGGTATAATTGGAGCATATGCAAGCTAATAGATTTGAAGTGCTCAATTTGCATAGCATGCTCGTATTTTCATATCGACAATCGGAGTCCACATGATTAAGATATAAGCAATTGAAATTTTGTTAAGGGCCAATTTTGCACCATTTTGGCCACATCGATAAACTTGTCATCAGATGTTTTTCCAAGCTTACGTGAGTTTGCAAAGGTAGTATGAAGCATTTGGAGCTAGAAAAAAGTGATCGCTCATCAAATGGAGTTGTTGTTACCATATACATGTGGTAGTGATGTGTGTGAACACACTAGGACCGCCGGGGCATTTTCTCCCTCTTTAGGAGGTTTTTTCCCCTAGCATTGTATATACGCCCATCACTCTAGGGCTATCTATCTTTCCATTGCACACTAAGTAACACACTCTCTATTGTGTGCCTTGAGCTTCCTTCGTCTTCTCCAAGCTGTGTGTGTTTCTCTGCAACCCTAATTCCAACAATTGGTATTAGTCGCCAACTGCTCTAGCACATGTCTGCTCGCTTTCCCCCATTTCAGTGAGCTTTGGAGAGCGTTTGCAGGTCGACAAATATTTTTTGAAACCTCGTAGAGCTTAGTCTGCTCAGATTTTTGATTCGGGCTCATTTCGACCTCCGTTTTCACTACAGGCAGTGCTGCACAGGCTATTTCGTCATTTTGTGCAAAATTTCTGTCAGTGCCAATTTTTGCATAACAGGTGCCTTATAGTCTTCTACGGTTTGTGCTATATAGCACATGTTGTTCCCGCTCAGTTTCTCCTATTTTCGGGCAGGTTTCACATTAGGTGCAACATTTACCATGGCTGACAACAACACAGATGTGTTCAAGATGTTTGCTGCTGAGGACAGATTTGATGGGGACAATTACCCTATGTGGGCTTATATGATGCAACATGTTCTTGTGTCAAAGGGCGTCTGTAACATTGTGCAGGGCATTGATGTACGTCCTGGTTTTGAGGATGTAGGCGATATTGAGGATGTTGCAGGTCTTTTTGCAAGGATTGCTGCTATTAGAGTTGTTTTGCCTACAGCAGAACAAGCTCATTGGGATGTAAAGGATGCGCAGGCTCATGCATTGATTGCATTGTCTGTGAATCACACCATTGTTCTTCACATTCGTTCAGCAAAATCTGCAAAACAGGCTTGGGATATTCTAGCAGGTCTTTATGCAAGCCGCAATGAGGCTAAAATTGCTTTGCTGCGTAAAGAGCTGGAGTCAAAGATTATGCATGAGGAAGATGATATGGAAATTTTCCTTCTTGGTGTCAAGGATATCAATGAGCAACTTATTTCTGCAGGTGAAGTCATTTCAGATTGTTCCCTTGTGCAGACTGTTCTTGATGCCTTACCAGATTCCTACCAGACTTTTGCTAGTACTTGGAGACTGATGACCCAAGGAAATCCTGAAGTTGTCAAGTTTGATGCATTATGCACATTGCTCTTGCAAGAGTCACTTTCCAAAAAAAATAGGACTAGGATGCAGCTAAACAGGCTTTTATTGCTTCTCAAAGAAAGGGTGGTAACAGTAATGCAGCCACTTCTTATGGTTCTACTGCGAGTGGCAAAAATTCTGTTCCTAATGCTTTTGCTGGCAGCAATTTGTCTGGAAATTCTGGTGATAAGGGCAAGAAGAAGATGCTTGCCATTATTGTAAAGCTAATGATCACTTGATCAAGTCATGTCCTAAGTTGAAGGCCAAAGAGGCTAAGAAGAAAGAGGGTGGTTCCACTGCAAATGCTGGTTCCACTACAAATGCAGCCATTGTTGAGTCTTCTGTGAAAGGAGACTGTGATGCTGATGTTGATGCAGAATGGGCTTTTAGCGTAGAGTGCACTTACAATCCTGTTATCCATGATGCATGCTTGTCAGTTGCTGCAGATTCACATGTGTGGTATTTCAACAATGGTGCTACAAAGCACATTACCTCACATCGTGAATTGTTCACCTCTCTCGAGTCTGTCCCTCATGGTAATTCTGTCACTTGTGCCAACAATGCCTCTTATATTGTTCAGGGAGTTGGAAAGATTGTGCTCACTGCTGCTAATGGCAGTTCCTTCATACTTGTTGATGCACTCTATGTACCTGGGATCAAGAAGAATCTCTTGTCTATATCCGCACTTGCTAGACTTGGACTTGTAGTAAAATTTTTGTGGATGACAGATGTACAGTTCATGATTTCAATTTTGGTTATGAAATTGTTGCATCTAGCCTTTTGTGCCGTGGGTTGTATAAGCTCACTTTGTATCACAAGTGTGGAAAAAATTTTGCAAATGCTATTGCAGATTCAAGGGCTATTTCAGATGCAAAACTTTGGCATGCACGTTTTGGTCATCTGAATTTTGCTAGTTTGTTGCGTTTGCATAAATCTGATATGGTTGCTTCTTTGCCGCCTCTTGAAGCACCTGTCAAACATGTTTGTGAAGGCTGTATTTTAGGTAAGATGCAGCGTTCTAAGTCTCCAAAGGATGGTTCAGTTCGGACCACATGCAGGTTGCAGCTTGTGCATAGTGATGTTTGTGGGCCCATGCAAAGTCCGTCCTTGGGCAATTACCTATACTTCGTGACTTTCATTGATGATTACTCCAGGCATGCATGGGTATTTCCGCTTAAAGCGAAGTCCGAAGTGTTTATGTGCTTCAAACAATTTCTGGCTATGGTTGAAAATGTCTCAAAATGTACTATGGGCACCGTCCGTTCCGATCGAGGGGGGGAGTATATGTCTCATGAATTTAATGCATTTCTGGCTAGTCGTGGGATAAAACACCAATGTAAAGTGCCTTAGACACCTCAGCAAAATGGTATTGCTAAGAGGAAAAACAGGTCACTGACGGAAATGGCACGATGTATGATCAAAAGTCAAGCTTTGCCGCATTCTTTTTGGCTTGGGGCCATCATGTGTGCCACTTATGTACTTAACTGGTGTCCTATGAAAGCTTTGCAGTCTATTACTCCATATGAAGCATGGCACGATAGAAAGCCTTCTATTGAGAACATGCGTGTTTTTGGTTGTTTGGCATATGCTTTGGTGCCACAAACATAGCGCAAAAAAATGGATGATGAGGCTGTCAAATGTATTTTTGCTGGTTATAGTGCTGAAAGCAAAGGTTACAGGTTATATCATCCGCAAACAAGCGTATTCTGGTTTCAAGGGATGTAGTGTTTGTGGAAGACAGCCCTTGTCATGTACTAGAGACAGTAATGTAAGCTCACAGGACATTTATGACACTTTGTTACCTCTTTTCAATGGCGTAAATACGAATGTAATTTCCAATGAGGCAAATGTACAGCCTATGGGGATTTCTAAAAATGTTATAGATCAGCCTATTACTGTTGCAGATGTACATGATGTACTTGATGAGGAAAGGGCTGAAAATGAGCATGCTAGAGGTATGCCAAAATGGCTGGTGCACACTTTGCGTGATAGTAAGATGCAAGGCTCTCGCCTTGCATCTTATGCATCAAATTGTTATGCTTTGGCTGTGTCTAGCCTACATGATGTTGAGGAGCCTCTATCTTTTGATGAAGCACAGACTTCAGAAAATTGGATGGTTGCCATGCAATCACAATATGATGCACTTATAGAAAATGACACATGGACTCTATGTGATTTGCCTCTTGGCAAAAAGGCCATTAGTACGAAGTGGGTTTACAAGTTGAAACGCAAGCCGGATGGTGAGATCGATCGCCATAAGGCTCGACTTGTTGCAAAGGGTTATGCACAGCAAAAAGGCATAGATTATGAAGAGACTTTTTCCCACTTGTCATATGACTACTATGCGTTTTCTATGTGCATTGGCAGCTCATTTTGGTTGGGATGTACATCAATCAGACATGAATGGTGACTGCTTTCCTGAATGGTGACATATTTGAGGAAGTTTATGTAACGCAGCCTTGTGGTTTTGTCATAAAATGACAAGAGGACAAAGTGTGCAGATGTAAGAAGGCTTTGTATGGGTTGAAGCAATCTCCTCGTGCTTAGTATGAGAAATTTGACACTCATTTGGTTAAACAAGGCTTCTGTAATAGTCCAACAGAAAGCACATTGTATGTAAAGCGTGAGGGTGATGTACTTCTCATTGTGGTTCTTTATGTCGATGATTTGCTGATCACTGGACCAAATGAGAGACATATTGCTGAATTTAAGGCTGATTTGAATGCTACTTTCAAGATGAAAGATTTGGGGCTGTTGCATCATTACTTGGGTATACGGTTTAAGCAGTGTGATGGTGGTATTGCCTTGTGTCAGAAAAGTTACATAGAGACATTGCTATGTAAGTTTGGACTTGAGGATTGCAAACCTATTGCCACTCCCATGGAAATAGGTTTGAAGTTGAGTCTACATGATGCTGGTGATCCTGCAAATGTCACTCTTTACCAAACTACTGTTGGCTGCCTCATTTATGTATGCAAAACATGAGGCCAGGTATTCAATTTGCAGTCTCATAGGTCAGCACATTTATGCAA
>NW_028221810.1:0-51357 GCF_014529385.1 Adiantum capillus-veneris
CTTAGCGTCGTTGAAAACTGCGCCTAGTCCTGTGGGAATGCCACAGCCCAGAAGGCACACTTTGTCCAAAGGAGCTGCAGGATTGATTTAGCGACTGACACATCATGCACTACTGTGTACTCACTGAACGTTGATGTTCCCATGAAATGATAGATCGGTGCACCATTCAAAGAGAACCTAGAGGTCTTATCTGATAACATGACTCCGACACCAGTAGCTGATCTTACTTTCCCGCATAGATTTTGTCTTTCCAGATGTACAAGCTCTGCACTCCCTGCACTCTGCTTGGTAGCATGGAATAACATGATCACCTGGCTTCAGTTCTGTTACACCATCTCCAACACTCTCGATAATCCTGCTAAGCAAGCCCTGAATTAAGTATTGATACTGTTTTTTAAACAAAAAATGGTCAAAAGAGTCCGAGCAATCAATCACTTACATTGACATCAGGGGTCACTTTACTAAAACATGAGCACAATGGGTTTCTGCATATGAGCTGAGACAAGAGGGAGTGAGCTTTCCATTTGTGATAACGCATAATCAAAGTAAATAATTCGACTTCTTTCCTTTCTTTTGAGGAAGAAAGAGCCCTATTATAATGTCCAATAAAGTCCTCTAGGAGGTTAGCCTAAGACTAAGGAACACAACCCGCTGAGGGATGTGCATCGAAAGTACTGTTATGCCTAAAAGAAGAGTCTGAATATGAAGTTAGTTACAGGAATGGCTATTTTCAGGTCCCCGTTCCCCATTCCCCATGCCAATTTCCCCGTTCCGGATTGCTAGGACCAATCAGGTTGAAAGTAATGGCACTCCAAATCTCTCTATGACTAGTCTAAAAAATATGGTAGTCCGCTTCCATGATGAGAGAAACTGAAACACCCCTAGTTAGCTGCCATCAGAGAGCTTACAGATGCTGCACAGTATGGGTCAGCTCCTCCAACCAAATCATAGCCAGCCTGTCTGCAGATTCATCAGATGCTGCAGAGTGTGGGTCAAGCTGCCCCGACCAAATCATAGCCAGCAGTCTGCAGTGGAGGAAGGATTTAAACACAAACATGCACACAGCCACCCTTCCAAATGCAACATGAAGCATTAGTATTACGAGAGGAAGATCAGATCTGTGGGCGCTGTGTATGTCAGAAGCAAATTAAATAAACCCTGGAAGTGCTCAGATGGTGCCAGCGGGAAGAACGGGTCCACATCTCCCCTTCAAATATAAGATGGGGATCCAAAACAAAGGGGGATCTCTAGCTTGAAGAGCCACTCTAGTTGGAAAAACCCAAGCAGGACACCAAAACCATGTGTGCTTGCAGACAGCACCAAAGGCAATGTTTTAACTCCACACTAGCCAATGACACTGCTACTAGGTGCGACATGACATTCTCATAGCCCGACTGCTAACTCCAAGGCCAGCTTGTGCAACCATCCACATAAAGTAGACCACTCACCAAGGAACATGCGCCCTCTCAAATGTGACTCCAAAAAGCCAAGACGAGTGCATGAAATAATTCGCCATGTAGCCAGGCACACAAGAGGGTGGGCTGAATACACTGCAATGTAGCAAAATATCAACCCGCATTGCATACTCAACACAGGATAAATGAGAGCTTAGATCCTGCCAGGAAGGCCATGACCATTTCCCTAAGTCCTAGGACAGCTGATGTCACCTGGAGGTGTATTTTTCCTGTTGCTTTCTTACTACATATATTTAATTATTTTATTTCTTACTTGTTTCCCCCCGAACCCTTGAAAAGGTGCAAGTGGACATTGCATGGCCAGTGTGAAAACGACTGCGGCCGAACGGGTTTCTCACATCGGGAGTCTAGGTCGGTCAGTCTGGGACTAGTCGGGCCCATAAGCACTGAATTCTGATGAGTATGGAAGTTTTGTGTGCGCCAGATGGAATAAGGGCCACTTGGCAAGTCACTTATAACTTTATAAGTCAGTGGGAACTAGAAAATTAACTCAAAAGGGGCAAACTGGACACATGGCGGCTTCTCGGGAATTTGCCAGATCCAGCATGAAGAGGGGGCGCCCAATTTGAGAGAGGACGCTGATTTTTGCACAAGTGAATCTACAGTGTGTGTGTGTGTGTGTGTGTGAGTAGTGGGTGCAGGTTTACAGCTTTAATGGAAAGCTTACCTTCTCCTTTGCTCTATGTAGCGCGACGATTTGCTCTCGCGCATCTCTCTCTCTCCCCTTCGCACATATCGTAATGCCCCACTAGTTGGGCTATTCAGACGATCATGTACAGTCGTGTGGGTTTTATGCACGTTTGCTAAGGCAAGAGCCTTCTGAACAGGAGCCGGATTAGCTAATTGCTAATCCCCCACAGGTACGCACAGCCCCATCGCGAAGGAACGCGGATTTGGAGAGTTTTCTGCGTGAAAACTCCTCCAAATCACAGGACAACTGTCCCATTGCGTGCGGGAGGTCTTGGGGAGCGTGTTGATGTGTTAGCTCCGTCCGAAACAACCCAAAACAGAGAAATACAGCCTGCTGTGTAAAATTGCAAGTTTTGGGTTTTGCTCCTAAAGTGCACCAGAACTTCATAGAAGCTTCGGGGAAGCTAGAGTGTGGTTGTACAGGCGTTCGGGAACTTTTTAGAGGCTGTAACAGTGAAAAACAGTGCTCTGCGTTTTCTCGCCAGCCTACAGAAAAGCTCCAGAATCGCATGGGAAGTCACCCCGGACTTGTGTTTTTGGTCTATAAAAGTTATACTGCCGCTATGCTGTCGAAATTGGGCCAAATTCTGAAATTTCAGCCCTAGACAGGTTTGAACAGCTTGCGAAGTTGCTTGGGATTTCCCATCTCAATCAAATAAAGAAATACCGCAAGGGGCGCAAATTTTTGGGGCCAACAGAATGTCGGTCATCGTTGCGCACGGCATTCTAGCCGTTGGACGCTAGTGTTGAGTCTCTCTCTTTTCCAATGTGTAATTAACAGGTTGTAGATTTGGTACCGCCCTTTACTATGTACAAGCCGGTTATATGGTTCCATCGATGGGATAAGACACTTTTTCCTCAACGACTGCGCCGTGGATTGTTGTGGGTGAAAGGATACAGAGTTAAGCACTATGGCAGAAAGGAGAGACGAAGGTTCTGAAAAGGAAGCATCCTCTTACAGTGGGCAAGAGGAGCAAAGGGTTGTTGACAAAGGGAAGCGATCCATGGAGCCGGAGGATGAGGATCTTTTGTTCAAAGCTCGATTTATGAAGATCATGGATATCTTCGAGCGAATGGCTCAGAATCTGAAGTTACAGAAGTACTTACAGGCTCCTAAACGAGATGTCTCTCCCCTACCACCTGAAAAAGAGGATCACATGCAGAGGGTCCTCATGACACTCATGGAAAGGCTCCTGTGGAAGAGCAGCAGCAGGTGGTGAAGACACCCAATGTGTCTACAGGTCCAAAAGAACATGTGGTATCTGGACATGAGGATGTGAATGGTCAAGGCAATAATGAACAAGCCGTTCGACAGACCATTCCACCTTTACTTCATATCCTGGTTACTTTGGTGGTGGTTCAGTGTTTCAGGCTATGGCTGGACCATCCACAGGTTTTCAAGGATACATACCAGGAAATGTGTTTGGGGCAATGCAACCAGGTGCGGTTAACCCTATGTACGGGAACATAGGTGTTCAACCAGGTTTTCAGGGTGCCTATGGCAATTTTGGGATGCTTGAACTCATTTTGGCATGGCTGGTTTTTACAGCAAAATGCTCAGAACCTTGGTAAAACAGGTGATATGAGTGCTGGAATGCTTAACCAAGAAGTACCACTTCTTAAAGCACCTGTTGATGATAATGTGGTTACTACGAGCCAGCCAAAGGAATACAAGGAAGGCGGGGCAGCCGTGAAGTTTGACACTTTTAATGGCACACAGGACAAAATGAAGGCCTTGACCTTCATACAGCAATTTAATGCGGCATATGAAGGAGGAAACTTCACAGAGTCTTCCAAGATACGCAAGGCTGCCACCTTTTTGAAGGGTAATGCGTTGAGATGGTGGACCACATTGTTAAATCAGGGCCAAGCACCTACAACATGGGTTCAGTTTAAATAGATATTTGCTCCTGCGTGGCTCACAAACACTTTCGAGGTGGATGTGATCACGGCATGGTATGATTTGAATGCGTCAAATTGTGCAAATCTGGAAGAGTACAATCAGAAATTTTGCCTTGTTACCCATAAGCTCTTATAGGTTTGTACCATTGATAGAAGAGATTGAAAGGTACTGTTGTGGATTGCCAAAAGAAATCAGGGACTACTGTACGAAGACCAATGTCATCAACATTATGCAGTTGATTGAGAATGCGACAGTGGCCAATAACTTGTGGCAGGGTAAATTCAGTGTATTTAAAGGCAGCAACAAGGAGTCCCAGGGCAAGCAATTTTCAGCGAAGGGCAATGTCACAACAACTCTCACTGTACCACCTTTCAAGAAAAAGCCTTTCGGAGGACAAAGGCAGTTTAAAGCTTCTTCTGTGCAAAGCCAAGGAAGAAAAGGCATTTTTCTGGAAAGACATTTGAGGAGAGGAAAGCTCTTAGAGAGGCCAAGAAATACTACATTTGTGAAGAGAAGGGACGTCTTGCTAATGAATGTCCGCAAAGTAAGTCACAGGATAAGGATGACACGTCAGACCATAAAGGGAAGAAGCCAAAGCCAAGTGCAGAACTTGTCCAAGATTTGGTTGGTGATCAACCAAACATAGATGCCACAGAATTGTGCAGAGCATGGGGCAAAGTTAGAGACCAAACAGTGCTCGTTTTCTTTGATCCAGGAGCCCGTGCAAATTTCATATCACCAAAATTGGCATCAAAGTTGGGCATTCGTGCAGAGGAGATGGGTATGACAGGTGAGGCAGGTTTGGCATGCCCAGGTCATTCAGAGCCTGTTACTCCCCTTTTGGGGAAGCTCCGTCTGCACATTCAGAGTTATGTGGATGCGGAAGAATTCCATATTATGCCACTTGAGGGCTGTGATGTGTTATTGGGTATCCCATGGTGTTACAGGTTGCAAACCATGGTGGATACTTACAACAAAAAAATTACCCTTGTACATAGAGGAAAGACTCATGTCCTTGATGTAAAGCTTAAAGGCGAGTCTGTTCCAGTTGTTTCTGCTTCTACTATTTCATCTGTAATAAAGAATCATCTTTCTGCATACTTGATCTCTGCAAAAGAAGTACCTGAAGTTGTATCTAATTTGTCTACTTTAGATAAAGATAGGTCAACTTTTTTGAGTGGTTTTGGTGATTGTTTTTCGGACTCTTTGCCCAATGGAGTTACCTCCAGAGAGACCTAAGGATCATACCATAGATCTTGTGCCAGGTTCTAGTCCACCGAATAGACCACCATACAGGGTTAGTGCAGCCCAACAGAAAGAGATTATGAGTCAGGTCAACGAGCTTTTAGAGAAGGGGCTGATTCAGCTCAGTTCATCCCCTTTTTGTTCGCCTGTACTCCTAGTGCAAAAGAAGGATGGTTCATGGCGCATGTGCATTGACTATCGCGCCTTGAATAAAAATACCATCAAGAATAGGTTCCCCATACCGAGGATAGATGACATCCTTGACCAGCTTGAGGGAGCATCATTGTTTACAAGGATAGATCTAAAAGAGTGGGTACCACCAGATATGCATTAGGCTAGAAGATGTCCATAAGACTGCGTTCAGGACAACATTTGGTCTCGATGAGTTTCTTGTTATGCTATTTGGTCTCGCAAATGCTCCTGCCACATTTAATAGAATGATGGACATAATTTTTAGACCACATAGAAACTTCGTGGGTACCTTCTTTGATGACATGATTGTACGGCCAAAGGTTAGTAATTGGGCATCGTGGAATTGATGCGACAATGAAAGGGGTTGAGGCATTCTTCAATTGGCAAGCTTTGCGTCAAGATGTTGACCCATTTGTAAAATCATGTTAGTTTGCCAAAAAGTCAAATTTGATAGGCAAAAGAAACTGGATTGTTGTAGCCATTTCCGATCCCTGATAGGCCATGGAAAGCATAGCAATGGACTTTTATCTTTGATCTTCCAAGGACGCAAACAGGCAATGATGGGATTTGGACTATCATTTGTAGTTCAGTAAGGCCCATTTCATTCCTATTAGGAAGAAGATAAAGCCAGAACACATGATCAAGATATTCATGAGTAATATCCTTAAGTATCAAGGGATGCCTCAATCAATTGTCAGTAACAAGGATCCACGTATGACGAGTCTTTTCTGGAAGGCATTGTTTGAGAACATGGGCACTACGCTAAAGTTCTCTTCTTCGTTTCATCCACAAACTGATGGACACTCAGAAGAGGCAAATTCTATTGTCCTAGATCTGCTCAAATGTTATGTGTCAAAGCACAAGGCAACTTGGGAACACCATCTTCCATTGGTTGAATATGCTTATAATAACACGGTGCATACGTCAACAGGTAAGGCACCATTTGAGATAGTGGAAGGAGGGAAGAAAGTCCCGCCTATTTTGTAGACTAAGGACAAGATATTTGAGGCAAACAAGTATGTGCAAGATATGGATGAAACATACAGGAAGATAAAGATTGCTCTTGAGAAGACTCGGGGTAAGCAAAAGAAAGTTGCTGATCGTCACCTGGTGAACTTGTATTTTCACTTGGTGATTGGGTGCTTTTGTGCTTTGAAAAGGCCAGGTAAGGAAAAGGAAAGGCAAGGAACGTTTGTTTCCTAAGCTCAGTATGTGATATTATGGTCCTTTTCAGATTTCAGAAAAGGTCAGTGATGTAGCTTACAGGTTGAAGCTACCAGAAGGCTGGAAAATACATAATACTTTTCATGTCAGCCTTCTAAGGCCCTTTGTTGGTGATGTGCCAGAGAATATGCCTGACGAGGAACAGCCCGAAGTGGAAGAATTGGATGAGATTCTTGTTCCTAAACAGATATTGGCACATAAGGAAAGGTTAGAGGAAAGGTTGCAAGACGCTACTTGGTGAAGTTCAAGAACTATCCATCACTGGATGCTAAATGGACGGAAGAGTCTGAATTGGTTGATTCACCTCAACTATTGCAACTATATCTTGAAGCCTTTCAAATGGAACCCACAGTGACTTGATGTAGCTCTATGGCGCAATGTGAGAGCATGGTTCATGATGCTCAAAAGAGTAGTTAAGCAATTGTATCTACTCTTTCCATACAGAATTTTGGCTAGAGAAGTTTTTGCTTGAGAGTACACTAGAAGACTTCTATGCTTGATATATATGTGGTGGGATTGTTTAATCGTCCAACGCTACATTTCCGGAAGCATATATATCTTGGATTCCCATCATAGAATATATGTGTTATCAAGAGATAACAGCATGTATTATTGGCATGCAAGCGAGGTCGCTTGCAGTATTTCAAGGATGGGGTGTGTCACCAGGAGGTGTATTTTTCCTGTTGCTCTCTCTAAATATGTACTACATATATTTATTTATTTTATTTCTTACTTGTTTTCCCCGGAACCCTTGAAAAGGTGCAAGTGGACATTGCATGGCCAGTGTGAAACGGCTGCGGCCGAACGGGTTTCTCACATCGAGAGTCTAGGTCGGTCAGTCTGGGACTGGTCGGGCCAATTAGCACTGAATTCTAATGAGTATGGAAGTTTGTGTGCGCCAAACGGAATTAGGGCCACTCAGCAAGTCACTTATAACTTTATAAGTTAGTGGGAACTAGAAAATTAACTCAAAAGGGGCAAACTGGACACATGGCAGCTGCTGGTGAATTTGTCAGATCCAACATGAAGAGGGGCTGCCCAATTTGAGAGAGGAGGCTGATGTTTGCACAAGTGAATCTACAGTGTGTGTGTGTGTGTGTGAGTAGCGGGTGCAGATTTACAGCTTTAATGGAAAGCTTGCCTTCTCCTTTGCTCTATATAGCGCGACGATTTGCTCTCGCGCGTCTCTCTCTCCCCTTTGCACATATCGTAATGTCCCGCTAGTTGGGCTATTTAGATGATCATGTACAATCGTGTGGATTTTATGCGCGTTTGCTAAGGCAGAGCCTTCTGAACAGGAACCAAATTAGCTAATTGCTAATTCCCCACAGGTACGCCTAGCCCCATCGCGAAGGAACGCGGATTTGGAAAGTTTTCTCGCGTGAAAACTCCTCCAAATCATAGGACAACTGTCCCATTGCGTGCGGGAGGTCTTGGGGAGCGTGTTGATGCGTTAGCTCTGTCTGAAAAAGAGAAATACAGCCTGCTGTGTAAAATTGCAGGTTTTGGGTTTTGCTCCTAAAGTGCACCAGAACTTCACAGAAGCTTCGGGGAAGCTAGAGTGTGGTTGTACAGGTGTTTGGGAACTTTTTAGGGGCTGTAACAGTGAGAAACAGCGCTGTGCGTTCTCTCACCAGCCCACAGAAAAGCTCCAGAATCGCATGGGAAGTCACCCCGGACTTGTTTTTTTGGTCTATACACATTATACTGCCATTATGCTGTCGAAATTGGCCAAATTCTGAAATTACAGCCCTAGACAGTTTGGACAGCTTGTAAAGTTGCTAGGGGATTCCTCTTCTCAATCAAATAAAGAAATAGCGCAAGGGGCGCCAATTTTTGGGGCCAACAGGTGTCAGTCATCGTTGCGCACGGCATTCTAGCCGCTGGAACGCAAGTGTTGAGTCTCTCTCTTTTCCATCAGTACTCTGTGTGTAATTAACAGGTTGTAGATTTGGTACCGCCCTTTACTGTGTACAGGCTGGTTATAGCTGATATATTGGCCATCCTCCCAGATTCATAAACTCTGGAGAGTCGCAACTACACGATGTCTTGAAGGCAGATATTGTCAGAAAAGGCAGCGGGAGATGTGGCGATGACACAGACTAGCCTCCAATCTGGTGGACACCTCAACCCCCTGTAGAATCCTCTGCCACAAGAGAACAATTGCAATGCCATTCACAAATACAAGGTAATAGTAGAGAAGAGGGATCACACAGATATATAGAGAGTAGATACCTGAGGAAGAAATGTTTTTTTTTTTTGGGTGGGGGGATATAGAGAGGGAGAGAGCTTTATTGACGTCTTCTAGAGGCCGAAGTCGGCTATGAGACAGAACGATGTACATGTATGTGTCCTCTAGGTATCTAGGAAAAAAAAACTATTTAAATTAAACATGCTACAAAATAAAATAGACTCACACAAGGGTGCGTATACATGGGTATGAAAGATGAGGGATGAGGGGATGTAGCTGTGACTTTGATGGATGTGAAGCTGTACGTATAGGGCACTTTGGGGGGAGGGGGGATGGTTCAAATATTACAAGATTTCCTTTCCATTGTTTGTTTCTAATCTTGCTTGAAAAGTTACAATACATTCAGTGCAAGTAAGAGAGAGACAAAACATCCTTTAGAAGTCAAAAAAGGAGGGAGAGAGAGAGAGAGAGAGAGAGAGAGAGAGAGAGAGAAGGCCCATAATGGAAAGGTAAGAGTTGCCATGGATGCTCCAAGGTAATCAAAGAGTAGACCGAGAGAGAGAAACAGTCATTTGCAAGAAAACACAAACCAAGAAGTGAGAACGAGGAAAGCATTAGGATGGATTATAGCACGTAAGTAAGCTATGCAAATTATGGCCCTTGATCCAACAAATGGTAGGTCTAGGAAGGGTGGAGAGGATAAGGAAGTTTCTAGCGTGCATGTGCAATGAGGTTTTTAATTTCCATGGAGGGATCAATTCTCTTAGTTTCAGGTGAAAAAAGGAGTTTCATGACAATGGAGGGAGCCTTTGCTATGAAGGTTTTGGAGGTCAAGAGGGACCTTCTCTTGACAGAACATGGAGTGGAAAATTTTGAGGAGAAAAGATCTTGGATAACCCTGCACTCTAATTCTACTAAAAAAGAGACTTCGAAATTCGAGGTAACTCTCCAATGAGCTCTCTCTAATTATGTATCTCTTTAATTCCGCTCTAATAAAGGCCACGTTTTGAGAGGTGAGGTGGGTAGGTATATCAATTACAATGGTTTTGGTAGCATTTGGAGTCAACAAGCTCAATGTTAAAAAATAGAGCCCCTTGATGTCAAGGACGATGACGAAATAGTCCAAGGTAGAGGAATAATTGTGATGGGTTCTTCTGAGGGTTCTCTATAGGAATTATGGCAAAGAAAAATGCAGAGTACACCACTATAACATTGAAGCCCATTGCAATCCCCTTGATTTGCTTTCAAGTCGTATCCTTGAAGGAAATGTAGTGTTGCAAAAGGATACGGGAAGCTGAAAAGATAATGAAGCTTGTTATAGGCTTGAACACTCCAAGCGAGAAATCAATAGCAACACACGAGCAGAAACTGCAAAATCATTGAACTTGACGTGAGAGAGAGAGAGAGAGGAGAGGAGAGAGAGAGAGAGAGAGAGGGAGAGAGAGAGAGAGAGAGAGAGAGAGAGAGAGAGAGAGAGAGAGAGAAATGAAATGTTATATTAACGTCTTCAAAAGGCCAAAGTGACCTATGAGACCAGAAAGTTACGATGTGGTGGATCTAATACAAAGTCAAAGTAACAAAATAAACTAACTAACAACAAAACAAAACAAAAAACTATTGAATCTTCAGCTGCTCGATGTGAACTAAGCAAAGTAAGCAGCTGGCTGGGATAGCTAAATAGCTAAATCACAAGAGATCCAGCATTGGTCGTTGGCGGATCTCATCAATCTCCTCCATGGTCAGTAGTTTTGACCGGGCGTCGTGCATGTTTGGCCAAAGTGATCCAAATCTTTTGATGCAGCCTCCGTCGATGTTGTGTAGTCTTCCGCAGTCGTGGGCGTCTGTCTGGATCTCCCCAGCTCAATCGTTCGGTCGATCAGTGTGCCTCTGGTGCGAGACGAATATGAGCTTTGTTGTGGGAGTAGCTCCTCCGGCTGCCTAGTGTCTGCTCTAAAGAAATCTGTGATCCGTCTCTGAGACTGGCTAGCCTCTCCTCTCATCAGGCTATCTCTGTGTCTGCGCAGCTCGAGCAGGAACAAACCCAGGCATCTCTTACGCTCGTACCCCATGACTCTGGAGAGTGGTCCAAAAGCTTCTCTAAACAAGCAATGTAAGCGGCCTCGTATCTCGGAGTAGACGGGGCAACGGCATGTATAGTGCAACTCTGTCTCAGGCTCCAGATCACACAAGGGGCATGTCCTAAAGGTGGGTGTCCATGTATCTAGATCTCGTCACAAAACCATCCTCTGTAAGCGAGAAGATGCTCTTTGTAGAAAGCCATCTTTGTGCCCAGCTCTTGTGCTGGCTGTATCCATGTCTTCCTGGTGTCTAGCTGAGTCAAGTCCTGGCGGATGAGCATGGTGATCTCGCATTGTGTAAGAGTGAGAGATGGTGCATCCAGTGAGTACTGGAGGGGTGGCAACTTGTCAATGTTGAACCCATGCGCCTGAAACCATGATGTCATCTCCCCATACCAGCATGCTGTATCTCCCTGCATGGCTAACTGTAGAGAGAGAGAGAGAGAGAGAGAGAGAGAGAGAGAGAGAGATGCAATGAAATGTTATATTAACGTCTTCAAAAGCCAAAATGACCTATGAGACCAATTTGTTACAAAATAGTGAATCTGATACCATGTCTGGGTACAAAAGAAACTAGAACAAAAACACTATTGCTACAAGCTGGAACTATGTGAATGTGAAACAATGACAGAATGGGGGTGGAGAAATGGTAAGGATCCATCCTCATCTGCATTATGGGAGTATAACTCGAATCCTCTGTTGTAGTCTCCGTCTATGTTGTGTAGCTCCTCTCCTCAGTCGTGGTCGTTTGGATCTCCGTAGCTCTGGGCCAAGCTCTACGGTGGTGGCTCTTCCCAATAAAGTGTCTCTATGTTTGTGTAACTCAAGTAGATTTAGTCCAAGACATTTCTGATCCTCATAACTCATGACCCTAGATAAAGGACCAAAACCCTCTCTAAATAGGCAGTGGAAATGGCCCCGTATCTCATAGTACACTGTGCAATGACATATGTAATGTAACTCTATCTCCGACTCTTTTCCACGGCCCCGTATCTCATAGTACACTGTGTAATGACATATGTAATGTAACTCTGTCTCTTGCTCTATCTTGCATAAGCGGCATAACCTGTTGTCTGCTGGTATCCCTTTGAATCTGCCAGTCTCAATCTCGAGATGATGTGAGGATGTGCGTATCTGACCAATGGCACAACGCAAACCATGGAACATATGTGTGTCCATGTAGCTGGGTCGAAGGAATATACCTGAAACACTTCAAACACAATATCATAGGCACATATGTTACTTGTCAAGTGACTGGGAAAAGACTATGCTTCGTAAACGATTGCGCATGGAATGCACATGAACAATGTGACGGAGTGTCAAACCGTTCACCAAGTACATGCAAAAAATGTAATCTAAACTTGACTTTTCGACCTAAAACTGTCGAATGTGGCAAACCACCTTTGCACACAGTCGTTTGATTGGTCATTTGACCATGTACATTTCCTTTTGGTAAACAATATGATTGCACATTACAGAAAGAGAGAGAGAGAGAGAGAGAGAGAGAGAGAGAGAGAGAGAGACCAAATGTCCACACACAGACACGCGCACGCATGTGTGAACCCACACACATACAAAGACACACCCTACCTTCATAAGTTGAGTAATTTTTACTTGCATATGCTGAGAAGAGTCAGAGAAAGATAGGTTAACCCACAAATACTGCATGCAAATTTACAGTTTACTAAACTGGTTTTTAAGTGTCTATCACGTACCCAGCAGCTTCATGCCCCAAAATACATGGGAATAGGCCCTCCGGATCCTACATGCACAACCATCAATGTGCTCAATACATTAGATACACCGTGGTTTCATGAAAAGTCATAAACTGATAAATTATTCAAATACATACCACAAGACTTCCACAAAAACCATGCTTCATAGTATAGTGAAGTACCTTACCACTTAAAGTGTAAAAGTCGGTGTGACACAAAGCCGTATTTACAATCTTTACACGAACTTCACCACTCTGCAAACAGATCAGTTTATAGAGATGATTGTTGCATTCATAAAGGTCTTAGATGAAGGAAAGAAAGCCTCAACTAAATGTCCTTGTAGTGAGACATCAGACAAACATATTGTCAACACGAGAAAGCGCCAATAGTACAAAAGAAACAAGATTTCTTCATGTGCATGCTTCAGCCAGACTCCAGTAAAGAAGACCACAAATGCACTAAGCGCTGTCATTAAAAAAAGGACACTTTTCACCTTGCATTTTCATTCAGTGAACAAAGAACACCTACATTTGGAGGTGCGACTTGGATATTTTCAATCTGCAAGGGCTTGGAAGGCTCATAGGCAACAGCAGCTGCACAAAAAAATGAAGGTAAAACTATGTCAGCATACAGCTTGGTAGCATTTTAGCAGCCATACAAAACTTTGACATTGAAACAGATTCATCCTTAGGCCTTGAATGTAAATAACTGCAAACCAGGATAATCTGGATGAGGCTCACACAGGATACATGCGAGCATAGTTATAATACAGGAAAAATATCTCCTCCTGTTTTAAAAGATCCCTATGTTAACAAAGAGGCAAGAGCGTTAAGTCCGAAAATTATTATCTTAAAAGTGCTCATAAGAAGGCACAATGAACAGGATTATACTGTCCACTAGCAACTGAAAATGAAAAAATTAATTTCAAATAGCGATTTGAATCTGCATGGAGGCAGTGCAAACCAGCTATAATAACTTCTCATATCAAACACTTGCCTCAAGTCAAATTTTGTTAACACCTGATGTTAGCTCTTAGCCCGTTGGCTGCAGGCTCCTAGGTTTGGGGGGTGAGCCCACATTGGCTCTATGGCTGGGAAGTGAGTCTGATGTCCGCTTATATGCTTGTTATGTGTGCATTTGGCTTGTGTCATGTCTTGTTGCAGAGTGGATCCTGGCGAGGGACTAACACATGTAGTTTTAGATAGTCATGAAGATCCTATAGACATCGATCACCTTCCTCTTTTATGCTTAATCCCCAAGCAACAAAGTGTTAATGAGCTTATTAGCAATAGTGCTACATGCATAGCTCAAATCCAGGCTCAGCTGAACAGCCTTCTCCACCAACCTGGACCTAGTGAATAGTGAATTCCATAATTTTCAAAGGGGCACGTTCTAGGAGCCCGTCATCTTTGTAAACATGCCACTTTTGCATATAGGTGAGCCGAACAAGTACGTATAGCAAGACTACTAGCTCTAATTATGAAGATAAGAAAATTGTAGTGTCCACCCAAAACAAAACAAGCTTCCCACAAGTCAAGAATGAAGTGTAGTATTCATCATTGCAATCGTTGTTGATATTATTGATCGTATTATTAGAGAGAAGCAAGAAATGCAATGCCCAAAACCAAAAAGTGCAGCGAGTTGAGGTTTATGACAATCATGCACCATTGTAAGAAGCCTGTGGGGCAGCAAGGGTTAACAATGAATCCTCCTAAAAGGTGCTATCAGTGCTCCGGTATCTCCCATAGGCAGATTATAGGGAGTGGGAGCTGTTTTGTGGCTGTGACTGCCATATGAAAGGTAGTTTTCTCAAGCATGGCTGTGTCAATCCCTTGTGTAACCCCAGACGTGTGTTGGCTAGGCTGCCTGGTATCTTGACACTTGCACTCTTTTTGTGCCTCGACACGGCACTCTGTTGATTGACTTTTTCAGCCAACTTCCCACTCTATCATGTCATGGTGTCATATAGAGGACTTATGGAGGGCCATATATGACAACCCCCCCCCCCCCCCCCCCCCCGCACCTCAAAAAACACGTGACATGATTCATGACGTGAACTTTCAATCATGCTTTGATTCACCATTGAGAGATTAACAAGAGAGTCTCTAGAGGAGGTTGTGGGTCACATGCTGGTGATGTGGCATGGCCCTATGGGGTTAAGGGCCATTAAAACCCTAACATGGACAACCGGCCGAGAAGTGCCAACGTGGCACAATACGGACACCCGTAATCTACTGAACCTGTTGAAGTGGCGTACTCTACGGATTTTTGCACTCTGCGGAAGATTAGGGTAGCGTCAAATTTTGGGATCAAGTGAATTTTGGAAAAGTGAGCATGTCATATCAGTGCTTTTCAAGGCCAAGGGCATTTAAACATGTACTTGGGGGTCTCCTTCTGGCATTTCAGACTTGCAAGAAGCAGAGGAGATCTCAACACTTGTAACATGTTGGAGGAATATAAAAGAAATAACAAAAGGAGTTGCTACCACCACCACCTGGGTATCACAGTCCTAGCCCGTATGCCTACCCCTCTTTTCCACATCTTGGACTTGCACCGCACCAGCCCAAGGACTTCAAGGATGGTGGATCCACAGTAAAACCTTTTCGGGAGTGAGATCGGTAGAAAGCTTTACAATTCCTGCAGAATTCGACAATATTTATGCCCTTGGGAACAACAGTGAAGAATCGAAGATCTCTCGTGCTGCCGCTTTTCTCAAAGACAATGCTATGCAGTGGTGGAGTTCAATAAAAAAAGCCTCACGCTCCAAGGACTAGGAAAGATTTTTGCCTAAAGTTACATGACATCCTTATTTGAAGTGCAGCTTCTAGCAGAATGGGGCAACTTGACAATGTCGGCCACAGAAACTATGGACGACTACAACCAAAAGTTCCTTGATAACCTTGGAGGATTTCTTCCTTGATATCGATCTTCCGGTGTATTTCTTCAAGTTGATAACCTTGGCGGACCAATGTGAGCGCTATACCAATTGGAATCGCATCACCTCTTCAGGTTACTGTTTGTCTGTTAGGTACAGCGGAATTGAAATGAAGATCTAGGTTTTACACCCAAAAAATCCTTTTCTTTCTTTCCTTGCATTAGTGATTCCTTTTAGCTTGAATGATGGTTCCTTTTACTTTTCCCTAAAGAGAGGGAATGAGAGAGAGCGGTAGAGATGTCCCAGGGGGGGGAGAGAGAGAGAGAGAGAAGAGAGGGAGAGAGAGAAGAGGAGAATGACACCCGATGGGGTCCCAACCAACCTTCTCAAGGGCCCCCCACACCGTTGCGGATGTGGTATTTGCTTTTGATTGCGTAAATGGAATGTACACACATGCAATACCAAGTGCAGACTCTACTGACGAATATAGCCGCGGTAACTCCTCGAGACGAGGCACCTCCGGGGCTGATTTAATGCACCTTTGAATCCTTCTCAATTGCGGATGACAAAGATCGAAGAGCTCAATAGACAAAAAGATGGAGTAAAAAGACCATGACTATACGTTCAAGCGTGGCTATAAGGCCACGCCAAGGTGCTACAAAAAGGTGAGCACTAAGAACTCAAAGAAAAGATAAGAGTCGAGGCTCAAGAGTCAAGACTAGCCACTAGGGACTCAAGAGCTCAATACATAGATGCCAAAATGCCAAAATGGAAACATGTCAAGGGCCAAGGCTCAAGGACCGAAGAGCCACTAGCCTACCAATCTGTAGTGGTGGCGTGGAGATCATGGATGTCATCCCAATCCTCATCCCCAACGGGCTCGTCTGCACCATCCAGCTCATGCAAAACTTCTGTAGATCCACCGGCCTCCCCAAGTACCTCAGCCTTTGCCTCCATCTCCCACTGTAGAAAGGGATATGATACTTTGGATGTCAACTTGCAAAGCATACGCAAGTTTGCACTCACAAATACAAGATGATTTGCTTTCTCCACGGCAAGTCGGTTTCTCTTCCTGGATGCAACGTGGCTCTAAACACTCCACAGTTACTCCAAGCAAGATGAGCTAACCGCTTGGCTGAGGATGCGGATAGCGAGTCGCTGAAGCTCTTGGCCATCTGAGCCATAGTCCTGCCACCACAAAACTAAGGAGATCTTAGTGCAATCAACTTGGGCATCGACAAGCCCAAATGATCCTCGCATATCCCTATACACAGCAAGTTGATCCTTGATTTTGCGGCATTCTTCTCGATTAGGGTAAAACATGCTCAAGATCTCGTTCCACTGCTTGGTTACCTCCCCATCATGCTCCTGTCCTACACCTTGAAACTCTGGGTCCAACACAAAAGCCGCACCATGGAGAGGGGAAGCATAGGAGTCCCATCTGCTCTGACAAAGCTGGCTAATCTCCTCAAACCTATCTGCATATGGCTCAAGTGTTTGGAGGGCCTCCACCATGCGATCCATGGCCTCATAAACCTTGCCAATGCAAGGTTACATGCCATCAACTACTCGACGCAAGTGGAATACAGGCTGCACCATTTTGTCTATAGTCTTCAATGACTCCCAAAACTGGAGAACCTCTGACTTGCCTGCACAGAAGATCCCTACGACTGAATCTGCGTAGGATGAGGAAGTGTACTTCGTACTTATGAGGGTCTGCCGCACTGCACTCTGACATTCGCATAGGCGATGAACCATTAGGTAGTTGTAGGCAAAGCGGGTCTCAATACTTAAGAGAACCTTGCCCCCTAACCGCTTCAAAAATGCAGCACGAAGTGAAAGATGTCACAAACTGCTGACGTGTCAAGTCACTAAAGAATGGAGCCAACCTTCAGATCCCGGCCGAGGGGCCTAAACCCTAAGAAGCAGAAGCAGTAGAAGAAGAAGAAGAAGTGGAAAACTGATGATATGGTACCTGCTATAACGCTGTTGGGAAACAAGCAAACTGGAACACCTCTATAGCGATGTCACCCAAGAGCGTTGAAAGAGAACTACAAGACACCAAAAGCTTTGAAAAATCCCTTTGAAACACCACAAGTACAGCAAAAGTAGTCCCCTGGGAATTTACTGGTTGTCGCCCACTCAAGAGACTGTCACATAGGAGCAAAACCCTATCAAAGCATGGATTTACAGCACACGCCAACCAATGCATATGACGACAAGGGCCTCCACTTTCACCATTGAACATCACAAACCCACACCTTCAACATCAATTCCACGATTCATACATACATGCCCTCCAAATCTGTCTGCACACAATTTGCCACTAGGCTGCCATAGCCATAACCCTGCAGAGAACTAGTCATAACCTAAAGAGCACAAGTCCAATTGGGTCACTTTAAAGCTTGAGAGAAAGCTTGAAAAATGAATGGCAAGAAAGCTGAAGATGACCAAATTTGAATCTACACGTCGCTACATGAAAAATTGATGCGAACAGGGAGCTGTCCCGGTACGACTACGCGTAGAGTAGGCAAGGCGAGGGCAAAAACTGCAACAGAAACCATCAAGGAGGAACAACGAGCTCAAACCTGCAGTTCCTGGAGTTTGGTTGAACTTTTTTAAGTTTGTACATGAGTTTAATTTATATACAAGTCTCACTCAAAAAACTCACTCACGGGCACTTACAGTAACCCGGCAGCCATAGTCACATGGGGACGGGGATGGGTCCTCAGGACTGGCGGGTCCCGAGAGCGGGGACGTGGCAAAACAGGGGACGGGGGACGCGACAGGGGACGCGCTTTAAAAAACACTTTGAAATTTGAAATTTGAAAGGCCCCCCAAAAGTCGGCTTTTGAAATTTGAAAAGTCCCCCCAATAAGGTGCTTTTGAAATTTGAAACCCCCCCCAAAAAGTGGACGCTTAAACAGTGTTTGAATTTTGAATATCCCGCCCCCCGTTGGCTATAGCCAGCCCCCTGCCCGCGTCCCATCTGGCGGTGTCACCGGGGACCCCCGCGTCCCGGGACCCGTCCCCTTGCCCGTCCCCTGTGAGGGACGTCCCCCACGTCCCAAAAACGGCTCCCCGTCTCCGTCCCAGCGTCCCCCGTCCCGTCCCCGCATAAATGGGCCGCGTCCCCCCGTCCCCGTTCTATGCCAGCAGCTCTCACTAGACTAGCGACTTGCAGTGCATGTACATGTGCTTGCTAAAGAAAGCTAAAAAACCTCACAAAACCAAAGCCCAGACACACTTTTGACATCGGGTTTGTGTCCTTATGTACAAAATTACAAAAAACGGGGTTGAGAAATACGTGCAACATAGCTTGCCAACCCCCAGTCTACTAGAGCATTCATGCTCAGTAGTAGCATAACAATCTTGCCCACCTGGATCAAAGGCCCATACAACGTAAGCACAAAATGCATAAAAAAACACTAGCCATATCAATTTTCCCACTCCTAATATAAAAGCACAAACCATGTGTAGAATCGAAATCCTCTTTAGGCATAAGGGACTCTCAACAAATACAACAAGAAACACCCTTTCATCATTATAGCATGCAAGGAAGCCTTTAACATCTCATCCAAAAAGTCTTCAACTTTTATCTCAGCCTTTTTATATCCTCATGCATATCCATTTCATTCTCTCATTCTCCCCACTCTTCATTAAGCCTCTATCCAATTCAACCATATCATGCTTGATAGGGTAAGCCATCTCCATATATACCTTAGGCTTCTTAATAAAGGATCAAACAAGGTAGCGTCAACCATATTCACATGAGGCATAAACAAAGAATCTCCATCATTTTCCATATCTTCTAAAACCTCAAGAGGTTTTTAGAAGATAGGAAAATGATGGAGAATCTCTTGTTATGCCTCATGTGAATAGGTTGACGCTACCTTGTTTGATCCTCTTATTAAGAACCTAAGGTAATATATGGAAGATGGCTTACCTATCAAGCATGATATGGTTGAATTGGATAGAGGCTTAATGAAGAGTGGGAGAATGAAATGGATAACATGAGGATATAAAAATGGCTGAGATAAAAGTTGAAGACTTTTTGGATTAGATGTTAAAGGCTTCCTTGCATCTATAATGATAAAGGTGTGTTTCTCTGTTGTATTTTTGAGAGTCCCTTATGCCTAAAGAGGATTTTCGATTCTACACATGGTTTGTGCTTTTATATTAGAGTGGGGGAAAATTGATATGGCTAGTGTTTTTTTAATGCATTTTGTGCTTACGTTGTATGGCCCTTTGATCCAGGTGGGCAAGATTGTTATGCTACTACTGAGCATGAATGCTCTAGTAGACTGGGGGGTTGGCAAGCTATGTTGCACTATTTCTCACACCCCGTTTTTTGTAATTTTGTACATAAGGACACAAAACCCGATGTCAAAAGTGTGTCTGGGCTTTGGTTTTGTGAGGTTTTTAGCTTTCTTTAGCAAGCACATGTACATGCACTGCAAGTCGCTAGTCTAGTGAGAGCTGCTGGCATAGAAACAGGGGACGGGGGACGCGGCCCATTTATGCGGGGACGGGACGGGGGACGCTGGGACGGAGACGGGGACCGTTTTTGGGACGTGGGGACGTCCCTCACAGGGGACGGGCAAGGGGACGGGTCCCGGGACGCGGGTCCCCGGTGACACCGCCAGATGGGACGCGGGCAGGGGCTGGCTATAGCCAACGGGGGGCGGGATATTCAAAATTCAAACACTGTTTAAGCGTCCACTTTTTGGGGGGGGTTTCAAATTTCAAAAGCACCTTATTGGGGGGACTTTCAAATTTCAAAAGCCGACTTTTGGGGGGCCTTTCAATTTTCAAATTTCAAAGTGTTTTTTAAAGCGCGTCCCCTGTCGCGTCCCCCGTCCCCTGTTTTGCCACGTCCCCGCTCTCGGGACCCGCCACGTCCCTGAGACCCATCCCCGTCCCCATGTGACTATGGCTGCCGGGTTACTGTAAGTGCCCGTGAGTGAGTTTTTTGAGTGAGACTTGTATATAAATTAAACTCATGTACAAACTTAAAAAAGTTCAACCAAACTCCAGGAACTGCAGGTTTGAGCTCGTTGTTCCTCCTTGATGGTTTCTGTTGCAGTTTTTGCCCTCGCCTTGCCTACTCTACGCGTAGTCGTACCGGGACAGCTCCCTGTTCGCATCAATTTTTCATGTAGCGACGTGTAGATTCAAATTTGGTCATCTTCAGCTTTCTTGCCATTCATTTTTCAAGCTTTCTCTCAAGCTTTAAAGTGACCCAATTGGACTTGTGCTCTTTAGGTTATGACTAGTTCTCTGCAGGGTTATGGCTATGGCAGCCTAGTGGCAAATTGTGTGCAGACAGATTTGGAGGGCATGTATGTATGAATCGTGGAATTGATGTTGAAGTGTGGGTTTGTGATGTTCAATGGTGAAAGTGGAGGCCCTTGTCGTCATATGCATTGGTTGGCGTGTGCTGTAAATCCATGCTTTGATAGGGTTTTGCTCCTATGTGACAGTCTCTTGAGTGGGCGACAACCAGTAAATTCCCAAGGGGACTACTTTTGCTGTACTTGTGGTGTTTCAAAGGGATTTTTCAAAGCTTTTGGTGTCTTGTAGTTCTCTTTCAACGCTCTTGGGTGACATCGCTATAGAGGTGTTCCAGTTTGCTTGTTTCCCAACAGCGTATAGCAGGTACCATATCATCAGTTTTCACTTCTTCTTCTTCTTCTACTGCTTCTGCTTCTTAGGGTTTAGGCCCCTCGGCCGGGATCTGAAGGTTGGCTCCATTCTTTAGTGACTTGACACGTCAGCAGTTTGTGACATCTTTCACTTCGTGCTGCATTTTTGAAGCGGTTAGGGGGCAAGGTTCTCTTAAGTATTGAGACCCGCTTTGCCTACAACTACCTAATGGTTCATCGCCTATGCGAATGTCAGAGTGCAGTGCGGCAGACCCTCATAAGTACGAAGTACACTTCCTCATCCTACGCAGATTCAGTCGTAGGGATCTTCTGTGCAGGCAAGTCAGAGGTTCTCTCAGTTTTGGGAGTCATTGAAGACTATAGACAAAATGGTGCAGCCTGTATTCCACTTGCGTCGAGTAGTTGATGGCATGTAACCTTGCATTGGCAAGGTTTATGAGGCCATGGATCGCATGGTGGAGGCCCTCCAAACACTTGAGCCATATGCAGATAGGTTTGAGGAGATTAGCCAGCTTTGTCAGAGCAGATGGGACTCCTATGCTTCCCCTCTCCATGGTGCGGCTTTTGTGTTGGACCCAGAGTTTCAAGGTGTAGGACAGGAGCATGATGGGGAGGTAACCAAGCAGTGGAACGAGATCTTGAGCATGTTTTACCCTAATCGAGAAGAATGCCGCAAAATCAAGGATCAACTTGCTGTGTATAGGATATGCGAGGATCATTTGGGCTTGTCGATGCCCAAGTTGATTGCACTAAGATCTCCTTAGTTTTTGTGGTGCAGGACTATGGCTCAGATGGCCAAGAGCTTCAGCGACTCGCTATCCGCATCCTCAGCCAAGCGGTTAGCTCATCTTGCTTGGAGTAACTGTGGAGTGTTTAGAGCCACGTTGCATCCAGGAAGAGAAACCGACTTGCCGTGGAGAAAGCAAATCATCTTGTATTTGTGAGTGCAAACTTGCGTATGCTTTGCAAGTTGACATCCAAAGTATCATATCCCTTTCTACAGTGGGAGATGGAGGCAAAGGCTGAGGTACTTGGGGAGGCCGGTGGATCTACAGAAGTTTTGCATGAGCTGGATGGTGCAGACGAGCCCGTTGGGGATGAGGATTGGGATGACATCCATGATCTCCACGCCACCACTACAGATTGGTAGGCTAGTGGCTCTTCCGGTCCTTGAGCCTTGGCCTTTGACATGTTTCCATTTTGGCATTTTGGCATCTATGTATTGAGCTCTTGAGTCCCTAGTGGCTAGTCTTGACTCTTGAGCCTCGACTCTTATCTTTTCTTTGAGTTCTTAGTGCTCACCTTTTTGTAGCACCTTGGCGTGGCCTTATAGCCACGCTTGAACGTATAGTCATGGTCTTTTTACTCCATCTTTTTGTCTATTGAGCTCTTCGATCTTTGTCATCCGCAATTGAGAAGGATTCAAAGGTGCATTAAATCAGCCCCGAGGTGCCTCGTCTCGAGGAGTTACCGCGGCTATATTCGTCAGTAGAGTCTGCACTTGGTATTGCATGTGTGTACATTCCATTTACGCAATCAAAAGCAAATACCACATCCGCAACGGTGTGGGGGGGCCCTTGAGAAGGTTGGTTGGGACCCCATCGGGTGTCATTCTCCTCTTCTCTCTCTCCCTCTCTCTCTCTCTCTCTCTCTCTCCCCCCCCCTGGGACATCTCTACCGCTCTCTCTCATTCCCTCTCTTTAGGGAAAAGTAAAAGGAACCATCATTCAAGCTAAAAGGAATCACTAATGCAAGGAAAGAAAGAAAAGGATTTTTTGGGTGTAAAACCTAGATCTTCATTTCAATTCCGCTGTACCTAACAGACAAACAGTAACCTGAAGAGGTGATGCGATTCCAATTGGTATAGCGCTCACATTGGTCCGCCAAGGTTATCAACTTGAAGAAATACACCGGAAGATCGATATCAAGGAAGAAATCCTCCAAGGTTATCAAGGAACTTTTGGTTGTAGTCGTCCATAGTTTCTGTGGCCGACATTGTCAAGTTGCCCCATTCTGCTAGAAGCTGCACTTCAAATAAGGATGTCATGTAACTTTAGGCAAAAATCTTTCCTAGTCCTTGGAGCGTGAGGCTTTTTTTATTGAACTCCACCACTGCATAGCATTGTCTTTGAGAAAAGCGGCAGCACGAGAGATCTTCGATTCTTCACTGTTGTTCCCAAGGGCATAAATATTGTCGAATTCTGCAGGAATTGTAAAGCTTTCTACCGATCTCACTCCCGAAAAGGTTTTACTGTGGATCCACCATCCTTGAAGTCCTTGGGCTGGTGCGGTGCAAGTCCAAGATGTGGAAAAGAGGGGTAGGCATACGGGCTAGGACTGTGATACCCAGGTGGTGGTGGTAGCAACTCCTTTTGTTATTTCTTTTATATTCCTCCAACATGTTACAAGTGTTGAGATCTCCTCTGCTTCTTGCAAGTCTGAAATGCCAGAAGGAGACCCCCAAGTACATGTTTAAATGCCCTTGGCCTTGAAAAGCACTGATATGACATGCTCACTTTTCCAAAATTCACTTGATCCCAAAATTTGACGCTACCCTAATCTTCCGCAGAGTGCAAAAATCCGTAGAGTACGCCACTTCAACAGGTTCAGTAGATTACGGGTGTCCGTATTGTGCCACGTTGGCACTTCTCGGCCGGTTGTCCATGTTAGGGTTTTAATGGCCCTTAACCCCATAGGGCCATGCCACATCACCAGCATGTGACCCACAACCTCCTCTAGAGACTCTCTTGTTAATCTCTCAATGGTGAATCAAAGCATGATTGAAAGTTCACGTCATGAATCATGTCACGTGTTTTTTGAGGTGCGGGGGGGGGGGGGGGGGGGGGGGGGGTTGTCATATATGGCCCTCCATAAGTCCTCTATATGACACCCATGACATGATAGAGTGGGAAGTTGGCTGAAAAAGTCAATCAACAGAGTGCCGTGTCGAGGCACAAAAAGAGTGCAAGTGTCAAGATACCAGGCAGCCTAGCCAACACACGTCTGGGGTTACACAAGGGATTGACACAGCCATGCTTGAGAAAACTACCTTTCATATGGCCAGTCACAGCCACAAAACAGCTCCCACTCCCTATAATCTGCCTATGGGAGATACCGGAGCACTGATAGCACCTTTTAGGAGGATTCATTGTTAACCCTTGCTGCCCCACAGGCTTCTTACAATGGTGCATGATTGTCATAAACCTCAACTCGCTGCACTTTTTGGTTTTGGGCATTGCATTTCTTGCTTCTCTCTAATAATACGATCAATAATATCAACAACGATTGCAATGATGAATACTACACTTCATTCTTGACTTGTGGGAAGCTTGTTTTGTTTTGGGTGGACACTACAATTTTCTTATCTTCATAATTAGAGCTAGTAGTCTTGCTATACGTACTTGTTCGGCTCACCTATATGCAAAAGTGGCATGTTTACAAAGATGACGGGCTCCTAGAACGTGCCCCTTTGAAAATTATGGAATTCACTATTCACTAGGTCCAGGTTGGTGGAGAAGGCTGTTCAGCTGAGCCTGGATTTGAGCTATGCATGTAGCACTATTGCTAATAAGCTCATTAACACTTTGTTGCTTGGGGATTAAGCATAAAAGAGGAAGGTGATCGATGTCTATAGGATCTTCATGACTATCTAAAACTACATGTGTTAGTCCCTCGCCAGGATCCACTCTGCAACAAGACATGACACAAGCCAAATGCACACATAACAAGCATATAAGCGGACATCAGACTCACTTCCCAGCCATAGAGCCAATGTGGGCTCACCCCCCAAACCTAGGAGCCTGCAGCCAACGGGCTAAGAGCTAACATCAGGTGTTAACAAAATTTGACTTGAGGCAAGTGTTTGATATGAGAAGTTATTATAGCTGGTTTGCACTGCCTCCATGCAGATTCAAATCGCTATTTGAAATTAATTTTTTCATTTTCAGTTGCTAGTGGACAGTATAATCCTGTTCATTGTGCCTTCTTATGAGCACTTTTAAGATAATAATTTTCGGACTTAACGCTCTTGCCTCTTTGTTAACATAGGGATCTTTTAAAACAGGAGGAGATATTTTCCTGTATTATAACTATGCTCGCATGTATCCTGTGTGAGCCTCATCCAGATTATCCTGGTTTGCAGTTATTTACATTCAAGGCCTAAGGATGAATCTGTTTCAATGTCAAAGTTTTGTATGGCTGCTAAAATGCTACCAAGCTGTATGCTGACATAGTTTTACCTTCATTTTTTTGTGCAGCTGCTGTTGCCTATGAGCCTTCCAAGCCCTTGCAGATTGAAAATATCCAAGTCGCACCTCCAAATGTAGGTGTTCTTTGTTCACTGAATGAAAATGCAAGGTGAAAAGTGTCCTTTTTTTAATGACAGCGCTTAGTGCATTTGTGGTCTTCTTTACTGGAGTCTGGCTGAAGCATGCAACATGAAGAAATCTTGTTTCTTTTGTACTATTGGCGCTTTCTCGTGTTGACAATATGTTTGTCTGATGTCTCACTACAAGGACATTTAGTTGAGGCTTTCTTTCCTTCATCTAAGACCTTTATGAATGCAACAATCATCTCTATAAACTGATCTGTTTGCAGAGTGGTGAAGTTCGTGTAAAGATTGTAAATACGGCTTTGTGTCACACCGACTTTTACACTTTAAGTGGTAAGGTACTTCACTATACTATGAAGCATGGTTTTTGTGGAAGTCTTGTGGTATGTATTTGAATAATTTATCAGTTTATGACTTTTCATGAAACCACGGTGTATCTAATGTATTGAGCACATTGATGGTTGTGCATGTAGGATCCGGAGGGCCTATTCCCATGTATTTTGGGGCATGAAGCTGCTGGGTACGTGATAGACACTTAAAAACCAGTTTAGTAAACTGTAAATTTGCATGCAGTATTTGTGGGTTAACCTATCTTTCTCTGACTCTTCTCAGCATATGCAAGTAAAAATTAACTCAACTTATGAAGGTAGGGTGTGTCTTTGTATGTGTGTGGGTTCACACATGCGTGCGCGTGTCTGTGTGTGGACATTTGGTCTCTCTCTCTCTCTCTCTCTCTCTCTCTCTCTCTCTCTCTCTTTCTGTAATGTGCAATCATATTGTTTACCAAAAGGAAATGTACATGGTCAAATGACCAATCAAACGACTGTGTGCAAAGGTGGTTTGCCACATTCGACAGTTTTAGGTCGAAAAGTCAAGTTTAGATTACATTTTTTGCATGTACTTGGTGAACGGTTTGACACTCCGTCACATTGTTCATGTGCATTCCATGCGCAATCGTTTACGAAGCATAGTCTTTTCCCAGTCACTTGACAAGTAACATATGTGCCTATGATATTGTGTTTGAAGTGTTTCAGGTATATTCCTTCGACCCAGCTACATGGACACACATATGTTCCATGGTTTGCGTTGTGCCATTGGTCAGATACGCACATCCTCACATCATCTCGAGATTGAGACTGGCAGATTCAAAGGGATACCAGCAGACAACAGGTTATGCCGCTTATGCAAGATAGAGCAAGAGACAGAGTTACATTACATATGTCATTACACAGTGTACTATGAGATACGGGGCCGTGGAAAAGAGTCGGAGATAGAGTTACATTACATATGTCATTGCACAGTGTACTATGAGATACGGGGCCATTTCCACTGCCTATTTAGAGAGGGTTTTGGTCCTTTATCTAGGGTCATGAGTTATGAGGATCAGAAATGTCTTGGACTAAATCTACTTGAGTTACACAAACATAGAGACACTTTATTGGGAAGAGCCACCACCGTAGAGCTTGGCCCAGAGCTACGGAGATCCAAACGACCACGACTGAGGAGAGGAGCTACACAACATAGACGGAGACTACAACAGAGGATTCGAGTTATACTCCCATAATGCAGATGAGGATGGATCCTTACCATTTCTCCACCCCCCATTCTGTCATTGTTTCACATTCACATAGTTCCAGCTTGTAGCAATAGTGTTTTTGTTCTAGTTTCTTTTGTACCCAGACATGGTATCAGATTCACTATTTTGTAACAAATTGGTCTCATAGGTCATTTTGGCCTTTTGAAGACGTTAATATAACATTTCATTGCATCTCTCTCTCTCTCTCTCTCTCTCTCTCTCTCTCTCTCTCTACAGTTAGCCATGCAGGGAGATACAGCATGCTGGTATGGGGAGATGACATCATGGTTTCAGGCGCATGGGTTCAACATTGACAAGTTGCCACCCCTCCAGTACTCACTGGATGCACCATCTCTCACTCTTACACAATGCGAGATCACCATGCTCATCCGCCAGGACTTGACTCAGCTAGACACCAGGAAGACATGGATACAGCCAGCACAAGAGCTGGGCACAAAGATGGCTTTCTACAAAGAGCATCTTCTCGCTTACAGAGGATGGTTTTGTGACGAGATCTAGATACATGGACACCCACCTTTAGGACATGCCCCTTGTGTGATCTGGAGCCTGAGACAGAGTTGCACTATACATGCCGTTGCCCCGTCTACTCCGAGATACGAGGCCGCTTACATTGCTTGTTTAGAGAAGCTTTTGGACCACTCTCCAGAGTCATGGGGTACGAGCGTAAGAGATGCCTGGGTTTGTTCCTGCTCGAGCTGCGCAGACACAGAGATAGCCTGATGAGAGGAGAGGCTAGCCAGTCTCAGAGACGGATCACAGATTTCTTTAGAGCAGACACTAGGCAGCCGGAGGAGCTACTCCCACAACAAAGCTCATATTCGTCTCGCACCAGAGGCACACTGATCGACCGAACGATTGAGCTGGGGAGATCCAGACAGACGCCCACGACTGCGGAAGACTACACAACATCGACGGAGGCTGCATCAAAAGATTTGGATCACTTTGGCCAAACATGCACGACGCCCGGTCAAACTACTGACCATGGAGGAGATTGATGAGATCCGCCAACGACCAATGCTGGATCTCTTGTGATTTAGCTATTTAGCTATCCCAGCCAGCTGCTTACTTTGCTTAGTTCACATCGAGCAGCTGAAGATTCAATAGTATTTTTGTTTTGTTTTGTTGTTAGTTAGTTTATTTTGTTACTTTGACTTTGTATTAGATCCACCACATCGTAACTTTCTGGTCTCATAGGTCACTTTGGCCTTTTGAAGACGTTAATATAACATTTCATTTCTCTCTCTCTCTCTCTCTCTCTCTCTCTCTCTCTCTCTCTCTCTCTCTCCCTCTCTCTCTCTCTCTCTCTCTCTCTCTCTCTCTCTCTCTCTCTCACGTCAAGTTCAATGATTTTGCAGTTTCTGCTCGTGTGTTGCTATTGATTTCTCGCTTGGAGTGTTCAAGCCTATAACAAGCTTCATTATCTTTTCAGCTTCCCGTATCCTTTTGCAACACTACATTTCCTTCAAGGATACGACTTGAAAGCAAATCAAGGGGATTGCAATGGGCTTCAATGTTATAGTGGTGTACTCTGCATTTTTCTTTGCCATAATTCCTATAGAGAACCCTCAGAAGAACCCATCACAATTATTCCCTCTACCTTGGACTATTTCGTCATCGTCCTTGACATCAAGGGGCTCTATTTTTTAACATTGAGCTTGTTGACTCCAAATGCTACCAAAACCATTGTAATTGATATACCTACCCACCTCACCTCTCAAAACGTGGCCTTTATTAGAGCGGAATTAAAGAGATACATAATTAGAGAGAGCTCATTGGAGAGTTACCTCGAATTTCGAAGTCTCTTTTTTAGTAGAATTAGAGTGCAGGGTTATCCAAGATCTTTTCTCCTCAAAATTTTCCACTCCATGTTCTGTCAAGAGAAGGAATCCCTCTTGACCTCCAAAACCTTCATAGCAAAGGCTCCCTCCATTGTCATGAAACTCCTTTTTTCACCTGAAACTAAGAGAATTGATCCCTCCATGGAAATTAAAAACCTCATTGCACATGCACGCTAGAAACTTCCTTATCCTCTCCACCCTTCCTAGACCTACCATTTGTTGGATCAAGGGCCATAATTTGCATAGCTTACTTACGTGCTATAATCCATCCTAATGCTTTCCTCGTTCTCACTTCTTGGTTTGTGTTTTCTTGCAAATGACTGTTTCTCTCTCTCGGTCTACTCTTTGATTACCTTGGAGCATCCATGGCAACTCTTACCTTTCCATTATGGGCCTTCTCTCTCTCTCTCTCTCTCTCTCTCTCTCTCTCTCTCCCTCCTTTTTTGACTTCTAAAGGATGTTTTGTCTCTCTCTTACTTGCACTGAATGTATTGTAACTTTTCAAGCAAGATTAGAAACAAACAATGGAAAGGAAATCTTGTAATATTTGAACCATCCCCCCTCCCCCCCAAAGTGCCCTATACGTACAGCTTCACATCCATCAAAGTCACAGCTACATCCCCTCATCCCTCATCTTTCATACCCATGTATACGCACCCTTGTGTGAGTCTATTTTATTTTGTAGCATGTTTAATTTAAATAGTTTTTTTTTCCTAGATACCTAGAGGACACATACATGTACATCGTTCTGTCTCATAGCCGACTTCGGCCTCTAGAAGACGTCAATAAAGCTCTCTCCCTCTCTATATCCCCCCACCCAAAAAAAAAAAACATTTCTTCCTCAGGTATCTACTCTCTATATATCTGTGTGATCCCTCTTCTCTACTATTACCTTGTATTTGTGAATGGCATTGCAATTGTTCTCTTGTGGCAGAGGATTCTACAGGGGGTTGAGGTGTCCACCAGATTGGAGGCTAGTCTGTGTCATCGCCACATCTCCCGCTGCCTTTTCTGACAATATCTGCCTTCAAGACATCGTGTAGTTGCGACTCTCCAGAGTTTATGAATCTGGGAGGGATGGCCAATATATCAGCTATAACCAGCCTGTACACAGTAAAGGGCGGTACCAAATCTACAACCTGTTAATTACACACAGAGTACTGATGGAAAAGAGAGAGACTCAACACTTGCGTCCAGCGGCTAGAATGCCGTGCGCAACGATGACTGACACCCTGTTGGCCCCAAAAATTGGCGCCCCTTGCGCTATTTCTTTATTTGATTGAGAAGAGGAATCCCCTAGCAACTTTACAAGCTGTCCAAACCTGTCTAGGGCTGTAATTTCAGAATTTGGCCCAATTTCGACAGCATAATGGCAGTATAATGTGTATAGACCAAAAACACAAGTCCGGGGTGACTTCCCATGCGATTCTGGAGCTTTTCTGTGGGCTGGTGAGAGAACGCACAGCGCTGTTTCTCACTGTTACAGCCCCTAAAAAGTTCCCAAACACCTGTACAACCACACTCTAGCTTCCCCGAAGCTTCTGTGAAGTTCTGGTGCACTTTAGGAGCAAAACCCAAAACCTGCAATTTTACACAGCAGGCTGTATTTCTCTTTTTCAGACAGAGCTAACGCATCAACACGCTCCCCAAGACCTCCCGCACGCAATGGGACAGTTGTCCTATGATTTGGAGGAGTTTTCACGCGAGAAAACTTTCCAAATCCGCGTTCCTTCGCGATGGGGCTAGGCGTACCTGTGGGGAATTAGCAATTAGCTAATTTGGTTCCTGTTCAGAAGGCTCTTGCCTTAGCAAACGCGCATAAAATCCACACGATTGTACATGATCATCTAAATAGCCCAACTAGCGGGACATTACGATATGTGCAAAGGGGAGAGAGAGACGCGCGAGAGCAAATCGTCGCGCTATATAGAGCAAAGGAGAAGGCAAGCTTTCCATTAAAGCTGTAAATCTGCACCCGCTACTCACACACACACACACACACTGTAGATTCACTTGTGCAAACATCAGCCTCCTCTCTCAAATTGGGCAGCCCCTCTTCATGTTGGATCTGACAAATTCACCAGCAGCTGCCATGTGTCCAGTTTGCCCCTTTTGAGTTAATTTTCTAGTTCCCACTAACTTATAAAGTTATAAGTGACTTGCTGAGTGGCCCTAATTCCGTTTGGCGCACACAAACTTCCATACTCATTAGAATTCAGTGCTAATTGGCCCGACCAGTCCCAGACTGACCGACCTAGACTCTCGATGTGAGAAACCCGTTCGGCCGCAGCCGTTTCACACTGGCCATGCAATGTCCACTTGCACCTTTTCAAGGGTTCCGGGGAAAACAAGTAAGAAATAAAATAAATAAATATATGTAGTACATATTTAGAGAGAGCAACAGGAAAAATACACCTCCTGGTGACACACCCCATCCTTGAAATACTGCAAGCGACCTCGCTTGCATGCCAATAATACATGCTGTTATCTCTTGATAACACATATATTCTATGATGGGAATCCAAGATATATATGCTTCCGGAAATGTAGCGTTGGACGATTAAACAATCCCACCACATATATATCAAGCATAGAAGTCTTCTAGTGTACTCTCAAGCAAAAACTTCTCTAGCCAAATTCTGTATGGAAAGAGTAGATACAATTGCTTAACTACTCTTTTGAGCATCATGAACCATGCTCTCACATTGCGCCATAGAGCTACATCAAGTCACTGTGGGTTCCATTTGAAAGGCTTCAAGATATAGTTGCAATAGTTGAGGTGAATCAACCAATTCAGACTCTTCCGTCCATTTAGCATCCAGTGATGGATAGTTCTTGAACTTCACCAAGTAGCGTCTTGCAACCTTTCCTCTAACCTTTCCTTATGTGCCAATATCTGTTTAGGAACAAGAATCTCATCCAATTCTTCCACTTCGGGCTGTTCCTCGTCAGGCATATTCTCTGGCACATCACCAACAAAGGGCCTTAGAAGGCTGACATGAAAAGTATTATGTATTTTCCAGCCTTCTGGTAGCTTCAACCTGTAAGCTACATCACTGACCTTTTCTGAAATCTGAAAAGGACCATAATATCACATACTGAGCTTAGGAAACAAACGTTCCTTGCCTTTCCTTTTCCTTAACCTGGCCTTTTCAAAGCACAAAAGCACCCAATCACCAAGTGAAAATACAAGTTCACCAGGTGACGATCAGCAACTTTCTTTTGCTTACCCCGAGTCTTCTCAAGAGCAATCTTTATCTTCCTGTATGTTTCATCCATATCTTGCACATACTTGTTTGCCTCAAATATCTTGTCCTTAGTCTACAAAATAGGCGGGACTTTCTTCCCTCCTTCCACTATCTCAAATGGTGCCTTACCTGTTGACGTATGCACCGTGTTATTATAAGCATATTCAACCAATGGAAGATGGTGTTCCCAAGTTGCCTTGTGCTTTGACACATAACATTTGAGCAGATCTAGGACAATAGAATTTGCCTCTTCTGAGTGTCCATCAGTTTGTGGATGAAACGAAGAAGAGAACTTTAGCGTAGTGCCCATGTTCTCAAACAATGCCTTCCAGAAAAGACTCGTCATACGTGGATCCTTGTTACTGACAATTGATTGAGGCATCCCTTGATACTTAAGGATATTACTCATGAATATCTTGATCATGTGTTCTGGCTTTATCTTCTTCCTAATAGGAATGAAATGGGCCTTACTGAACCTACAAATGATAGTCCAAATCCCATCATTGCCTGTTTGCGTCCTTGGAAGATCAAAGATAAAAGTCCATTGCTATGCTTTCCCATGGCCTATCAGGGATCGGAAATGGCTACAACAATCCCAGTTTCTTTTGCCTATCAAATTTGACTTTTTGGCAAACTAACATGATTTTACAAATGGGTCAACATCTTGACGCAAAGCTTGCCAATTGAAGAATGCCTCAACCCCTTTCATTGTCGCATCAATTCCACGATGCCCAATTACTAACCTTTGGCCGTACAATCATGTCATCAAAGAAGGTACCCACGAAGTTTCTATGTGGTCTAAAAATTATGTCCATCATTCTATTAAATGTGGCAGGAGCATTTGCGAGACCAAATAGCATAACAAGAAACTCATCGAGACCAAATGTTGTCCTGAACGCAGTCTTATGGACATCTTCTAGCCTAATGCATATCTGGTGGTACCCACTCTTTAGATCTATCCTTGTAAACAATGATGCTCCCTCAAGCTGGTCAAGGATGTCATCTATCCTCGGTATGGGGAACCTATTCTTGATGGTATTTTTATTCAAGGCGCGATAGTCAATGCACATGCGCCATGAACCATCCTTCTTTTGCACTAGGAGTACAGGCGAACAAAAAGGGGATGAACTGAGCTGAATCAGCCCCTTCTCTAAAAGCTCGTTGACCTGACTCATAATCTCTTTCTGTTGGGCTGCACTAACCCTGTATGGTGGTCTATTCGGTGGACTAGAACCTGGCACAAGATCTATGGTATGATCCTTAGGTCTCTCTGGAGGTAACTCCCATTGGGCAAAGAGTCCGAAAAACAATCACCAAAACCACTCAAAAAAGTTGACCTATCTTTATCTAAAGTAGACAAATTAGATACAACTTCAGGTACTTCTTTTGCAGAGATCAAGTATGCAGAAAGATGATTCTTTATTACAGATGAAATAGTAGAAGCAGAAACAACTGGAACAGACTCGCCTTTAAGCTTTACATCAAGGACATGAGTCTTTCCTCTATGTACAAGGGTAATTTTTTTGTTGTAAGTATCCACCATGGTTTGCAACCTGTAACACCATGGGATACCCAATAACACATCACAGCCCTCAAGTGGCATAATATGGAATTCTTCCGCATCCACATAACTCTGAATGTGCAGACGGAGCTTCCCCAAAATGGGAGTAACAGGCTCTGAATGACCTGGGCATGCCAAACCTGCCTCACCTGTCATACCCATCTCCTCTGCACGAATGCCCAACTTTGATGCCAATTTTGGTGATATGAAATTTGCACGGGCTCCTGGATCAAAGAAAACGAGCACTGTTTGGTCTCTAACTTTGCCCCATGCTCTGCACAATTCTGTGGCATCTATGTTTGGTTGATCACCAACCAAATCTTGGACAAGTTCTGCACTTGGCTTTGGCTTCTTCCCTTTATGGTCTGACGTGTCATCCTTATCCTGTGACTTACTTTGCGGACATTCATTAGCAAGACGTCCCTTCTCTTCACAAATGTAGTATTTCTTGGCCTCTCTAAGAGCTTTCCTCTCCTCAAATGTCTTTCCAGAAAAATGCCTTTTCTTCCCTTGGCTTTGCACAGAAGAAGCTTTAAACTGCCTTTGTCCTCCGAAAGGCTTTTTCTTGAAAGGTGGTACAGTGAGAGTTGTTGTGACATTGCCCTTCGCTGAAAATTGCTTGCCCTGGGACTCCTTGTTGCTGCCTTTAAATACACTGAATTTACCCTGCCACAAGTTATTGGCCACTGTCGCATTCTCAATCAACTGCATAATGTTGATGACATTGGTCTTCGTACAGTAGTCCCTGATTTCTTTTGGCAATCCACAACAGTACCTTTCAATCTCTTCTATCAATGGTACAAACCTATAAGAGCTTATGGGTAACAAGGCAAAATTTCTGATTGTACTCTTCCAGATTTGCACAATTTGACGCATTCAAATCATACCATGCCGTGATCACATCCACCTCGAAAGTGTTTGTGAGCCACGCAGGAGCAAATATCTATTTAAACTGAACCCATGTTGTAGGTGCTTGGCCCTGATTTAACAATGTGGTCCACCATCTCAACGCATTACCCTTCAAAAAGGTGGCAGCCTTGCGTATCTTGGAAGACTCTGTGAAGTTTCCTCCTTCATATGCCGCATTAAATTGCTGTATGAAGGTCAAGGCCTTCATTTTGTCCTGTGTGCCATTAAAAGTGTCAAACTTCACGGCTGCCCCGCCTTCCTTGTATTCCTTTGGCTGGCTCGTAGTAACCACATTATCATCAACAGGTGCTTTAAGAAGTGGTACTTCTTGGTTAAGCATTCCAGCACTCATATCACCTGTTTTACCAAGGTTCTGAGCATTTTGCTGTAAAAAACCAGCCATGCCAAAATGAGTTCCAAGCATCCCAAAATTGCCATAGGCACCCTGAAAACCTGGTTGAACACCTATGTTCCCGTACATAGGGTTAACCGCACCTGGTTGCATTGCCCCAAACACATTTCCTGGTATGTATCCTTGTAAACCTGTGGATGGTCCAGCCATAGCCTGAAACACTGAACCACCACCAAAGTAACCAGGATATGAAGTAAAGGTGGAATGGTCTGTCGAACGGCTTGTTCATTATTGCCTTGACCATTCACATCCTCATGTCCAGATACCACATGTTCTTTTGGACCTGTAGACACATTGGGTGTCTTCACCACCTGCTGCTGCTCTTCCACAGGAGCCTTTCCATGAGTGTCATGAGACCCCTCTGCATGTGATCCCTCTTTTTCAGGTGGTAGGGGAGAGACATCTCGTTTAGGAGCCTGTAAGTACTTCTGTAACTTCAGATTCTGAGCCATTCGCTCGAAGATATCCATGATCTTCATAAATCGAGCTTTGAACAAAAGATCCTCATCCTCCGGCTCCATGGATCGCTTCCCTTTGTCAACAACCCTTTGCTCCTCTTGCCCACTGTAAGAGGATGCTTCCTTTTCAGAACCTTCGTCTCTCCTTTCTGCCATAGTGCTTAACTCTGTATCCTTTCACCCACAACAATCCACGGCGCAGTCGTTGAGGAAAAAGTGTCTTATCCCATCGATGGAACCATATAACCGGCTTGTACATAGTAAAGGGCGGTACCAAATCTACAACCTGTTAATTACACATTGGAAAAGAGAGAGACTCAACACTAGCGTCCAACGGCTAGAATGCCGTGCGCAACGATGACCGACATCCTGTTGGCCCCAAAAATTTGCGCCCCTTGCGGTATTTCTTTATTTGATTGAGATGGGAAATCCCCAAGCAACTTCGCAAGCTGTTCAAACCTGTCTAGGGCTGAAATTTCAGAATTTGGCCCAATTTCGACAGCATAGCGGCAGTATAACTTTTATAGACCAAAAACACAAGTCCGGGGTGACTTCCCATGCGATTCTGGAGCTTTTCTGTAGGCTGGCGAGAAAACGCAGAGCACTGTTTTTCACTGTTACAGCCTCTAAAAAGTTCCCGAACGCCTGTACAACCACACTCTAGCTTCCCCGAAGCTTCTATGAAGTTCTGGTGCACTTTAGGAGCAAAACCCAAAACTTGCAATTTTACACAGCAGGCTGTATTTCTCTGTTTTGGGTTGTTTCGGACGGAGCTAACACATCAACACGCTCCCCAAGACCTCCCGCACGCAATGGGACAGTTGTCCTGTGATTTGGAGGAGTTTTCACGCGAGAAAACTCTCCAAATCCGCGTTCCTTCGCGATGGGGCTGTGCGTACCTGTGGGGGATTAGCAATTAGCTAATCCGGCTCCTGTTCAGAAGGCTCTTGCCTTAGCAAACGTGCATAAAACCCACACGACTGTACATGATCGTCTGAATAGCCCAACTAGTGGGGCATTACGATATGTGCGAAGGGGAGAGAGAGATGCGCGAGAGCAAATCGTCGCGCTACATAGAGCAAAGGAGAAGGTAAGCTTTCCATTAAAGCTGTAAACCTGCACCCACTACTCACACACACACACACACACACTGTAGATTCACTTGTGCAAAAATCAGCGTCCTCTCTCAAATTGGGCGCCCCCTCTTCATGCTGGATCTGGCAAATTCCCGAGAAGCCGCCATGTGTCCAGTTTGCCCCTTTTGAGTTAATTTTCTAGTTCCCACTGACTTATAAAGTTATAAGTGACTTGCCAAGTGGCCCTTATTCCATCTGGCGCACACAAACTTCCATACTCATCAGAATTCAGTGCTTATTGGCCCGACTAGTCCCAGACTGACCGACCTAGACTCCCGATGTGAGAAACCCGTTCGGCCGCAGTCGTTTCACACTGGCCATGCAATGTCCACTTGCACCTTTTCAAGGGTTCCGGGGGAAACAAGTAAGAAATAAAATAATTAAATATATGTAGTAAGAAAGCAACAGGAAAAATACACCTCCAGGTGACATCAGCTGTCCTAGGACCTAGGGAAATGGTCATGGCCTTCCTGGCAGGATCTAAGCTCTCATTTATCCTGTGTTGAGTATGCAATGCGGGTTGATATTTTGCTACATTGCAGTGTATTCAGCCCACCCTCTTGTGTGCCTGGCTACATGGCGAATTATTTCATGCACTCGTCTTGGCTTTTTGGAGTCACATTTGAGAGGGCGCATGTTCCTTGGTGAGTGGTCTACTTTATGTGGATGGTTGCACAAGCTGGCCTTGGAGTTAGCAGTCGGGCTATGAGAATGTCATGTCGCACCTAGTAGCAGTGTCATTGGCTAGTGTGGAGTTAAAACATTGCCTTTGGTGCTGTCTGCAAGCACACATGGTTTTGGTGTCCTGCTTGGGTTTTTCCAACTAGAGTGGCTCTTCAAGCTAGAGATCCCCCTTTGTTTTGGATCCCCATCTTATATTTGAAGGGGAGATGTGGACCCGTTCTTCCCGCTGGCACCATCTGAGCACTTCCAGGGTTTATTTAATTTGCTTCTGACATACACAGCAGCCCACAGATCTGATCTTCCTCTCGTAATACTAATGCTTCATGTTGCATTTGGAAGGGTGGCTGTGTGCATGTTTGTGTTTAAATCCTTCCTCCACTGCAGACATGCTGGCTATGATTTGGTCGGGGCAGCTGACCCACACTCTGCAGCATCTGATGAATCTGCAGACAGGCTGGCTATGATTTGGTTGGAGGAGCTGACCCATACTGTGCAGCATCTGTAAGCTCTCTGATGGCAGCTAACTAGGGGTGTTTCAGTTTCTCTCATCATGGAAGCGGACTACCATATTTTTTAGACTAGTCATAGAGAGATTGGAGTGCCATTACTTTCAACCTGATTGGTCCATAGCAATCCGGAACGGGAAATTGGCATGGGAATGGGGAACGGGGACCTGAAAATAGCCATTCCCTGTAACTAACTTCATATCAGACTCTTCTTTAGGCATAACAGTACTTTCGATGCACATCCCTCAGCTTGGTTGTGTTCCTTAGTCTTAGGCTAACCTCCTAGAGGACTTTATTGGACATTATAATAGGGCTCTTTCTTCCTCAAAAGAAAGGAAAGAAGTCGAATTATTTACTTTGATTATGCGTTATCACAAATGGAAAGCTCACTCCCTCTTGTCTCAGCTCATATGCAGAAACCCATTGTGCTCATGTTTTAGTAAAGTGACCCCTGATGTCAATGTAAGTGATTGATTGCTCGGACTCTTTGACCATTTTTTGTTTAAAAACAGTATCAATACTTAATTCAGGGCTTGCTTAGCAGGATTATCGAGAGTGTTGGAGATGGTGTAACAGAACTGAAGCCAGGTGATCATGTTATTCCATGCTACCAAGCAGAGTGCAGGGAGTGCAGAGCTTGTACATCTGGAAAGACAAATCTATGCGGGAAAGTAAGATCAGCTACTGGTGTCGGAGTCATGTTATCAGATAAGACCTCTAGGTTCTCTTTGAATGGTGCACCGATCTATCATTTCATGGGAACATCAACGTTCAGTGAGTACACAGTAGTGCATGATGTGTCAGTCGCTAAAATCAATCCTGCAGCTCCTTTGGACAAAGTGTGCCTTCTGGGCTGTGGCATTCCCACAGGACTAGGCGCAGTTTTCAAACGCCGCTAAGGTGGAGGCTGGCTCAACAGTTGCAGTTTTTGGCTTGGGTACTGTTGGTCTTGCGGTAGGGCTCTGGTCAATGCAGCTCTTATGTACTGCTCAAAAGGAATTGGTCGGCAAGGTGGTGCATATTTGTGCAGGTTTGTGAAGGAGCCAAAAAGGCTGGAGCAACGAGGATCATTGGAATAGACACAAATGCATCAAAATATGAAGTTGGTAATTTCCAAGAGCCTAGCCTGAAGTTCACAAAGTTCATGCAGACTTAAAACTAGCTCAAAACGCATTTGGCAAACCCCCTCCCCCCCCCCCAATCCCCCCCAACCACCTCTATGAGACTCATTGTATTTTAGCCTTGTGTGTGTATGTCTTCTATAACATCATAGGGCCAGGTCCTAGTCCACTGATAATAACCTCTCTTTGGCTCTTATAGTTTGTTTACTGGAGAATGTGAAGTGAAGTCAACATGATGTTAACTTATGAATATTCAGGCTTCCCTAGCATTCTACAACTTAGTGCTCTCATAGAATTTTATTTCAGTTTCTGTGTTAACTTTTAATGTATTCATGCCTTACGGTCTTATTGGTTTTGAAGAGTTTCAAGCTTTGTATGTATGTACCAAAAGTGCCTCGATTTGGTGTATCATGGAAGTTTTGGTCCAGTGCCATTTTGTCTAGCATATCCTTCTTATATGTAAACATTGCCTGTTGATCTTGTTTGTACGATTCAAAAATTTGAGAAGCTATGATTCACCAAATGTGAATGTAGTTTATTTGTTTTTCTGTCTCTCTTTCCCTGATTTCTGAGCTTGCATCTGTCTAATCTCATGGATCTTATGTCTACTGTAGCAACAACGTTTGGTGCAACAGAGTTTGTAAACCCTAAGGATCATGCTAAACCTATACAAGAGGTGCGATCGCCCGAGTCATATGTGCCAAGTCGTAGTTCAAGATATTAATTCTGAGCTAGCCTTCATGTGCAGGTTCTTGTGGATCTAACAGATGGTGGTGTAGACTACAGCTTTGAGTGCATTGGGAATGTAGCAGTAATGCGTGCAGCACTGGAATCTTGCATCAAAGTATCCTTTTGCTCTTCCAAATCAAAATTTGTTAAAAGTTTTTGTTTGAAAAGCTGTGCCAAACTGCTCAAGTTACTGTTTGGAAAAGTGTCTCAGCTTACAATTGTGCCGCTTGAAAACTCAGTAGTGCTGGTTAGGAGGAAGAGAAAAAGGAAATGTTCCGCCTAAATTTGAGGAATCTAGTGTGTAAAGATCAAGAATAAATGCTCAAATATCTAAAATTGTCTCTCTGGAAAATCATAGAAGGAATTGTGTATGGTTGGGAATATGCATGTATCTAATCCCTTAATACTGAATTCCTGTGGAAATTTTTTACACCAAACTTATATACGACTCCGTATGTGCACAAATAGTTAGATCAGTTCATCCCGTCAATCTGTTTATAATCGCTTAAATATATGCCTCGTACACCTTAATCCTTGTCTCTGTACATAAAGTAAGGTAACCTGTATCCAAATAGATACCATGGCACGGGCATGCACGTACAACTGGGTTTGCTCATTGTGTGTTTTATGGTGTATTGGTTATGCATATGCACAATTTTATGTCTGCACATGTGTGTGTTGCATGGGTGCATTTGGACAGTGAGCATTACCATGTGAATACAAGCAGACATCGGCGAATACCTTGTTGTGGTGTCATTTGTGTGTGCATATCTAGCCTAACAAGCACATGTGGGTGTAGATGCATGGATGTGTTATGTAAGTTTGTAAATGTGGTACAAAACTAAGTTGCTGCACATGTCGAAGGGATGGGGAACATCTGTGATTGTTGGAGTGGCCGCATCAGGCCAGGAGATAAGCACGAGGCCTTTTCAGTTGGTAACTGGGAGAGTGTGGAAAGGAACTGCTTTTGGAGGCTACAAAAGTAGAACCGATGTTCCCAAGCTGGTAGATGCCTACATGAACAAGGTATGGGGTTGAGCTTTTTGAGAGAAAATACAGGCCATATGTTTAGAGGCTATTCTGTTTCTTCTTCCAATGGTCTTTTCAGCCAGCTGATGTTTGCTGTTTGCTTTCAATTGTTGTAATGGTGAACAGGAGATAAAGCTGGATGAGTATGTAACCCACAATTTCAAGCTTGATGACATTAATCATGCTTTTGATCTCCTGGAAGCAGGCAAATGCCTCCGGGCCGTGATTCATATGTAGAAAATAATATTACCTGAGCAAATATTCTCTCAGCAAATTGATATGTAGTTGCCTAAGTGCCATAAGAGTTGTGTCTGCTCTGCACCTTTGTTGATCAGGACAGAAGCATCAACCCAAAGGCTATTGGAGTAGCTTGACTAATCCTAGTCACTCCCTTCAATGTGGCTTGTTTCTAGAGGAGATTATAGTTATGGCATGCATAGGTATGTGCTCGTCCTTAAGTCCTTTTTTTGAATCGACTCACGAGCGCTTGTTTTCAATGTAAGTTGCCCATGCTCTTACCACCTTGTCTCTTACGTAGTCATCTTGTGAGGTCCTTTTTCTTTGACTCGATTCGTGAGCTCTTCCTTGTTTTTTTTTCAATGTAAGTTGCTATTGCTCTTACCACCTTGTCTCTTGTGAGGTCCACCTCTTGACTTTTCTTTTTAGTCACGTACCCTCCCTCATGGACCTTTTAGTTTGCGTCTTCGAAGCATACTCTCGATTGCTTTAGTATGATAATGGAGTTAGCGACGGGAGGTCATGCAAAAAGGGGGGACAGAGCACTGCCAAAACAAGCCAAAATCAAATAGGTGGCATATGCAATATCAAGAATGCAACCGAAAGATTTTCCAAAATTGAGATCCATATAATCATGGACTTTCTCGTGTCTACACAAGGTTGCTAACATTTTGGTCCCTAGTTGTCGAAGAGATGTAGGTAGCAAAGAGGCCTTCCAAGCGAGTGTTGTAAATAATTTTGAGAGGTACTTAACATCAAAATTATTGAGGCATCAATGCGTCTTAGGTGAACACGCTAAAGTTCTCCTAAGCAAATGCAAGCCCTTTCAATAAGATTCACTTCATCATAAAGAATCTATGGCCTTCGACATAAAGTGATTAATGTTCCTTGCATTGCAAGCCTACATGTGGAGATGACATTGAATGTAAGCTATATTGAGAAAGTGAATCACTTGGTATACAATGAAGGTGGAACATGTATTTGACATTCAAGACTAGTCAAAACAGGTAACCAAGATGTCAAACTAAGTGATCAAGAGGAACAATTTAATTGAACCAAGAATGAGAATGCCAACCACAATGGATAAGGAGCAAAGGAAGTGACTTTGCAAAAACAAGTGGCAATCCTAGATATTGACAATGCATCATAACTATATTGACACCCTCGAATGTATTTTTTGAAAACATAATGAGTCACAACATAAGTCTCAACTCACAAAAGACCAGCCATTGGGCATAGAAAAGCTCTGTAAATTGCCTTGTTTGGTGAGTTTACCCTTACATGGCAACCTTGGATGTGTTGCAATGACATAACGTAGTGCACTAGGTGGATGACCTTGACACGTTAAGCATCCCATATTCCAAGACTTGGGAAGCTCTAAAACAAGATGCATCATAATGTACCACCTTTACGAAACGAACATATGAAATCATGAAGTTTAGATCCAAAACCTTGTGTGAATTATCTAACATGATTTTGCATCAAATGTTTGGTGGCTACCATACGATGCTTAAAATACAAATGCGTAATTGAACAAACGATCAACAAAATAAAATCACGTTGTATAGAACCCATTTATGGGACAAGGATAAATCATGAGTATATGCCAAAATGTCATGATAAGTACAAAGGAGAATGAACAAATCGATGTAGTGAATAGTCAATCCGTACTTGACAAATGGTAATTCATATTGATGTGCCTTTAGCAAATACAAACAATCAAAGCAAGCAAAATAATAATGTTGTGTGTGATGCTAACCCATAAAACTAGAAAGATCAATAATTCCAATCCATGCATTTCATGTGAACACGTGCAAACTACCCGACAAATGATCGGTAGTAGTGAAGAAGCATTTCTCCCCCAAGGATGATGCACTAAAAACCTTCCATGACTAGGCTTGAAGAATGGAAGACCCGAGTAGGCACATATACTTTTTGTCATAAATTTGTCCCTTAGTCGGAATTACCATCCGTTCCAACAAGGATCAATATAAGAAACAAATGTCTTAATTCACTGCATTTCTCATGACAAAAGTCGACCAACAAAACATTGATATCCTACAAACATATCCCTTTGTGTAGCAAGAAGATGTTTATTGCACTCTTGGACACACAATCAATGAGGCAACATTTATTTACATTTGTCCAAAAACAAATGCCATTTCCGAAGCACATAATGGATTTCAAAATTAGAATATTTAGAAGTATGTACATGAGGAAAGATAAAAGAAGAGGAGGCAATCCATAGTTCCCTCTATCACCTTGTGAATGTTCATGTACAACAAAAGCGTCACATTATACAAAAACACAAAAAAAGAATGATGGATTTTAAAAATTAGAATATTTAGAAGTATGTACATGAGGAAATATTTTAAAAAAAGGAGGAGGCAATCCATCAAGAATTTGGTTCCCTCTATCAAATGTTCATGCACACAAAAGCATCACATTATGCAGAAACACGGAAAAAATGAGTGATGGATCTTAAGAATTAGAATATTGGAAGTAAATACATGAAAAGGATATCAAGATTTGGTTCCCATTATCACCTTGTGAATGTTCATCACAACAAAAGCATCACATATGCAAAAACATAGGAAAAACGATATTATGCACAAGTTTTTTCCACATCAACAAGCTCTAAAATGAAAATGGTCACCCATCCAAAGCGATAGAATCAATCATGATTGGAGGTGATGATTCCAAGATAAAAGAACGTTTGGGCTTATGCCAACCCTCGTTCCCTTATATTTAGGAACTATTAAGAACTCATTATATGTTAGAAGTGAAAAGTTCAAAAATGTGAAAACATAAATCGGAAGATATAGTACCTTCTGTTTTGAGATGGATGGAATGAAGCGTTTGCAACTAGTTCTTCTAGCTTCTTTAATTGTGGTCATGCGATGCTGATTATTAGCACATGAAGCATGCCTATATGTTACTTGAATGCTTGCCTTGAATTTCAATTTAAGTACCCACACTTCCATTTAACTAATGCCATGCATCAAAGCAAAGTCCCCTTAGGTAGTTTGTATGAAGGCCAACAATTCGCACAATTTGGAATTTTTGGTGATGTCCTCTTCAGGACAGCAAGATGCGAGGCATCCTCCCCATCATCCAAATCTCTCTATGCATATAAACTAGTTCAATTTTTTATTGTTCAAAATAATGTCAAATCTTTAGACTGATGGTAGCATGCCACCAAAATGCCACAAAATGTAAGCATGACTTAATCAGGCATCATGCATATTTGGTGATGTCTACACCTCAAGCCAAGGCCCTAGGAACATGCAAAATGAAATACACAAACAAATCATGATAGAGGTATTGCATAGAACATAGTAGTTGCCTTCATTCTGAATTTGTGACCTCAAGGAGTTACACTTCCATGGAAAAACACAACATTGGTTGCACACCCTTGCAAAAAGTTGCTCCATATGATTCTATGCTATACCCATTCATGACCATTTCTTGCCACATGCCACTTGCATACGAAAACAATCGATGAAAACAATTAAGACCATCACATCCAGGATAGATACCCATTTACTGCAGCCACAAAGAGCACTAGCAATCAAAATTTTGTTTCTTGCATGTCTCACCACCACCACTTCCTAGAGGGTTGAGAGACCAGCAATTACACATACATCTCTTAGGGAAAAGGCACACCATAATTAGCCAAGAAAAAACAAAAATCCTTGCCTGCTGCAAGTCTATAACTGTAACTTTCTGCATTCTGGAGATGCTTGTCAAAACTAATGCTTCACACCATTCTATATGAAGCCAAGACATTTCTAACCTTTCCCAGCTGCATGAGCTTGTCGAATGCTACTCGAGAAGAAACCTAAGGCTGCAAAAACCTAGAATACATGGTCAATGGATGCCATGAATCTATGCCACATGGAACAAGAGAAGTACAGTTGAGAATTCTCACTTCATAGGAACAATTCCAAGAGACCTAAAAGGTCTATCTATTCAACGAGTCTCTTACTCAAGTGCCTACATTTGGCACTAACCCTAATGGAATATAATGTAGCCTTCTCTTTTACTATATAAGCAATTGACTCATTGTCTAAATCTGATCAGAAACGGTGAATTGATGCTTCCTTCCAGCACGACACGTAGGCATACTAGCTTTTGGACCGGCAAGTAAATGGACACAAAAGTAGTGCCTTCTTTGAGAGCAGATTTGGTCAATACATGGTGCTTACTTCCTGGTTAACAAGGTGACAAACTCCCGTCAGCTTCTAAATTACAAAAACAAAAAAGGCAACAAGGAAGTTCCAAATAAAGGAATGAGGAAAATTTCAAGACTTCACATGCAAAGGTAGGTCCGTAAGTAAAAAAATTAATTAAATAATCAGAAGTATGCCAACTCCCTTCTTTGCCAAGGCTTGTTTTAGAAAGCCAAAAAGACAAATCTGTGCAGGCATTGCCTTTGTTTGATCAATATCGTAGCTAAGCAAAGCAAAGGGAATTTGTTATAACCTTACAGACATTAAGAATATGCAATGTGGACAGATGCAGATGCAAATTTATCGGGCAAGATAAAAATAAAATGCCACTATATAAATAATATTAACCTCATGGCATCTTCTTAATAACAGCTCCTCAGCTTTGTTGATCATCGTAATGCCACTAAGAACGCAAGGTTCAGCCTCCTACGGGAATTCCAGTAAAAAATTGGATAATGCCAGGGTACAAAATAATACCCCACAATGCTCCAACAAAAACTTCCAATTTGGTGTGTCCCACTGACTCCTTCAGGGGAATGTGTCGCCAGCCATCTAAATCACCAATCTCTTGCACATTCACATCCCCAGCCTCCACACTCGGAAGTTTCTTTGCCGTCTCAGCAAACTTTTGTGATCTTTGATATGAACTTCCCTTGGTTAGTATGTCATTTATTGTACTATTTTCACTCAAGAGTTGCTCATCTGACATTGGGGCCATTGTTGAGCTTCTCCGTTGGTTCGAATATGAGCCTGATTTCATTGATGCTTCAGCAGGTTGCAGGTCGGCTTGCTGGTTGATGGCCAAAGACTGCTGGTATACAGTGCTGGGCTTCGAATCAGTCCGAACGACGATAGTGTTGATAACTTCTGCTTGCTTCCCAACTGCTCTTCGCACGCCCTGATCAGCAGCAAACACTTTCAGCCATTCATACCAAGTCCACAAAAAACCACATATATATACATACATACACGTATGTGTGTGTGGTTGTGTACATGTGTGCAGAGATATCATATATTCATATATATATATATATATATATATATATAATATATAGAGAGAGAGAGAGAGAGAGAGAGAGAAATGAAATGAAATGTTATATTAACGTCTTCAAAAGGCCAGGATGACCTATGAGACCAAACTGATACAAAAGTGGTGAATCTGTTACAATGTCTGGGTACCTTAGTACTAAAGTACTAAGTGTGAAAAGTGTGAAAGTGTGAAAATAAATGTGAAAACTAAATACAAAGTATTAAATAAACTTCTTAGGAGCATTCTGGGTGTCTGGCTAGAATGCTTCTAATCCTTTGTTGTAGTCTCCTCCGATGAAGTGTGCTTTTGCATCTCGGTCGTGGTCGTCTCGATTTCCTAAGCTCAATCGCCCTGTCAATGAGGGTGCCTTTGGTATGAATGTGGGTACTCCTTTGTGCTCGCTGCTGGCCTCTTGCTTCTCCTTCCATTCCTGCTTCTCTCGATCCGAAGAAATCTGTGATCTGCCTCTGAGGCTGTAGTGCTCTTTGTCTTCTCATTAGATTATCCCTGTGCCGATGTAGTTCCAGTAGGTACAGGCCTAAGCATCTTTGATCCTGGTATTGCATGACTCTATCTAGAGGTCCAAAGCCTTCTTTAAATAGGCAATGGAAACGCCCACGTATCTCATAGTATACGGTGCAATGGCATATGTAGTGTAATTCTGTCTCCCGCTCCATTCCGCATAACTTGCAAATTCTGCTCTCAGGTGGGATTCCCCTAAATCTGCCAAATTCAATTTCCAACCGGTGTGAGGATGTACGAATCTGACCAATAGCACATCTCAAACCATGAGACAGGTGGGTATCCATGTAGCTCGGGTGAATCACAAAACCATCTTCAGATAGCTGTAGGAAGTTTTTTTGTAGTCGGCCATCTTCGTGCCCATTTATTGTGTAGGGTCTACCCATGTCCTCTTAGTGTCCAACTGTATAAGATCCTGGCAGATGATTTTATTAATCTCCGTTCGTGTGATTGCCAGTGATGAAGCCTCAAAAGAGAATTGGAAGGGGGGTAATCTTTCCATATTGGAGCCGTGTCTCTGAAACCACGAGAACAGTTGCGCATACCAGCATGATGTATCTCCTTTCATTGCTAATTGTCGAGAGGATTCGAGGGCCAATCTAGTATATCGGCAATTATTTGTATCCCATAAACCATGCATAAAGGACACTAATCTGGTAAGAGCTTCAATTTCTATCGGAGGGGCAGCTAGTTCCGCTCGGGTAATCGCGTGTGGTACGGAGGCCTTGGCTCTAATCATTCGGGAAATCATAGATACCAAAGGTCTCTCCATTGACTTCCAATTATCCTGATCCACAGATGGTCCCCAAATCTGGACCCCATAAAGCATAGCCGAAGCCACCACAGTATCAAAGAGCCAAAGTTTTGTTCGTGGTTCTTGAAACTGCACTTGTGAACACATCCTCTCCAACCCTCCAAGGCCGCAGAGGCTTTGGACAATCTAGCATTTGCTGCTTTCTTAAGAGTAAACTTCGGTCCTATAAATACCACACAAGGTATGTGTATGCATCTGTGTACTCTACTGTATCCTGGCCATATGCAAATGTAGGTGCCGATCTCCTAACCCACTGCGGTGTGGTGTTAAACACAAAACTTTGGTTTTACCCAAATTACCGACAGTCCGCTGTCCCTCCGCAAATTTATGTAATGCATCTAACTGCCTCTGCATTCCATCTCATGATTCTGCTATCAATACAATATCATCTGCATACAACAACAAAGGGATCCATGACCCTGCAAAAGTTGAGCACCTCTGTCACCCTCTCTATCAATGTAATCTGATACCTCATCTATATACATACCAAATAAAGTAGGGGACAGTGGGCATCCCTGCTTTACTCCAACGGTGGAATGAACAATGTTGGAATCCCCTTCTGGAGGACGTACATAACCAGTTACTGACCCGTATAAGGCCATGATCCCCCAGATAATCTCTTTGGGGACCCCTAACTCTTGCATTCTGCACATCAATCTGGCCCTTGGTACTGTATCAAAAGCTTTCCAAAAATCCACAAAGCAACAATACATCCTTCTTCCCGCTTGCTCTTTCTTCCTCAATAATGGCTCTGAGCGTAAGAATATGATCTAAAGTGGAATAACCCCTCCTGAATCCAGCTTGTCCTGTTGCCCTTATGCCTTCATTCTCTGCCCATCTACTCAATTTTTGTTCCAGAATGGATGCGTATAGTCGGGTCAGTGTGTACCCACCATAATGGTATGGTAGTTCCCGGGTATCATAGGATCCCCTGACTTGAAAATAGGTACGATAGTAGATAATTTCCAAGATTCAGGTAATCCTTCACACATGACCCGATTAAAACAGACGAGCAAGGACTTCTGAAAGTAGATCCCTTGCATGGATCAGATGTTCTGCTACTAAACCCTCATGATCATATGCTCTTCTTGTCTTCATCTTGTCAATGGATTTTTTCACCATTTCCGTAGTAAAGAAAGTACTAGTAGCAAGGCATGGCTCTAGCGGATCTAGTAATGGAGGCTGTCCAGATACCATATATAAAATGATGTTACATATTGACCCCAAATCTCAGGAAAGTAATTGTCAGAGGCGATGAGTGCTCGTGAAATAAACACCAGGCCTCATGTGAGTCTTGACTCAAGAAGAGCTGATATAAATCCTTCTCCAGTTTGGCTAAAAATGCCTTTTCTTGTGACGACTATATGTCGAAGAGCAATCCGAGACTGCTTATATGTGATGATCCCAAGTGTAAGCTCTTTCTGGACCTGGGTTCTCGTCTCTCTGCATTCCTCTCCTCACATACAACTGTTTTGAGGCATGTTCCCAGATCCTCTCTTCTGATCAAGCTGAGTATGTGGGTATGCTGCTCCATGTAGTATCTCTGTTAGCTGAGAAGTAATCTCCTCTACAGTATATACTGGCTTGGCTGCCCACATCTTATTATAGATCTTTTCCACATAGACTAAATCAGTCTCTGGCGTGAAAGTATATCTTGTGTGTGTCTTCTTCCTTTGTACTTGAGAGGCATTGTATTGAAAGGAGATTGATAAGGTCAAGAGAGCATGATCCACTGCAATCCCAACCGGTCTGGGTCCCACCTTAAAGTCCTCGATACTAGAAATAAAGCTTGGTGAAGTCATGACATAATCCACTGTACTGGCCCATGCCTGTGCGGGAAGCATGTGAATCCCCCAGATAAGGGAAATTCTCTAGACCATTAAGTATGGCCAAACCATGTGTAGTTGCCATCTCCATGAGATGTGTCCCATATTCAATGTGTTCTTTATCCTGTGAGTTTCTAGTAAGCCCCTCCTGTGATAAATCCACTTCTCTGAGCATTTCCTCAGAAGTATCATAGAATACTGCTTGAGAGTTGGCCGTTTCTGGCATTAAAGTCTCCAAAGAGAACGATGTCTCCATCTCTAGAGAACTCCCATATGTCATTATTTAATATGGAGAAAGGGGACTGTCCTTTAGGTGAGGAGGAGACTGTACTTGGAGGGAAGTAGCAATAGCGATATATAGAAATCTACCTGGCTCTCATTCCTCACCCCCACATACCTTGCTTGTTCATCTTTCCTGATAATCTGTAGTAGTGGTTTCAGCTCCTCTTTAAATAAGACTGCTACTCCTCCTCAACCCTGGCTACCTCGTAGAGAGAGAGAGAGAGAGAGAGAGAGAGAGAGAGAGAGAGAGAGAGAGAGAGAGAGAGGAAATGAAATGAAATAATATAAACGTCTTCAAAAGCCAAAGTGACCTATGAGACCAGAAAGTTACAATGCGGTGTATCTGATACAAAGTCAGAAACAAAATAAATTAAACTAGGATAACAAAATATAAATATTGCGGGACCCTAAACTAAACATACAATGTGAAGACAATATGGGAGGGGAGTAGAGATCCATCTTCATCTGCACTTTGGATGACGAAAGAGTATGGCTTGAATCCTTTGCTGTAGCCTCCTTCGAAACTATGTAGCTCCTCTTCTCCATCGGGGTCGTCTAGATCTCCCAAGCTCCAATGATCAGTCTATGAGGATGCCAGTAGTGCGGGTAGACCTCTCCACCGTTGGCTGCTCCTCTGTCTGTTCTTCTGGGTGTACAATATCTAGTGTAAAGAAATCTGTGATCTATCTCTGGGGATGTCTCTCTTCAGCTCTCCTCAATAAAGTTTCTCTATGCCTGTGTAACTCAAGTAGATATAGCCCAAGACATCTTTGATCCTCATAACTCATGACCCTAGATAGAGGCCCCAAACCTTCTCTAAATAGACAATGAAAACGGCATCGTATCTCAAGTACACTGTGCAATGACATATGTAATGTACTTCTGTCTCTGGTTGTAGATGGCATAAGCGGCATATCCTGCTATCTGCTGGTGTCCCTCTGAATCTGCCACTCTCAATCTCGAGTTGATGTGAAGACGTGCGTATCTGGCCAATGGCACAACGCAAACCATGCGAAAGATGCGTGTCCATATAGCTAGGTCGAATCACAAACCCATCCCCCGTGAGGTGGAGAAGATGCTCTCTATAGAAAGCCATCTTCGTGCCCAACTCCTATAACGGCTCTATCCATGTCCTCCTCGTGTCCAGCTGGATCAGATCCTAACGAATGAGTCTATTAATCTCTACCCGTGTCAGAGACCTCAAGGGTGCCTGTAGAGAGTATTGAAAAGGAGGCAACTTGTCCATGGTGAAACCATGTGTCTGAAACCATGATGCCATCTGTGCATACCAGCATGATGTATCCCCAATAAGAGCTAATTGTCTGGAGGACTCTAGAGCCACCCTCGCATATCTGTCTCTGGTAGTATCCCACACAGTGTACAAAGGAGACTGATATGGTAAGCGCCTCAATCTCCATAGGGGGGCAGCTAATTCCGCTCGAATGATCACATGCGGTCACGGAACCCTTGCTCTAGCTCCTCGAGAGATCATAATACCAGGGGCTTCTCCATACGTCTCCCACCATCCTGGCCTATAGAAGGTCCCCAAACCTGCACCCCATATAAACAAAGTAGAGGCAACCAAAGTATCAAAGAGCCATA
>NW_028221811.1:0-32500 GCF_014529385.1 Adiantum capillus-veneris
TTTTTAAAGTGATGCATGACACAACCTTTTGACACATTCTAACAAATATGAATATATGAAAGTAGCTACAATCGTTTTTTAATACCAAGCTTGGGATGTTCTCATTAACATTATTTTTTGTGAGCTGTTAGCCCTTGTTCAGCAAACTTAGGAGTGCTTGACTTCTATTAGGTTGGAGAGAGAGAGAGAGAGAGAGAGAGAGAGAGAGAGAGAGAGAGAGAGAGAGAGAGTCCTCCTTTTTGTCTGTTTGGGTCTAGCAATGCTACCAAGCTTGATTATACAACTTAGATAAGTTAGCATGGTGTGAAAGCTAGAGTTGAAAGCTAAGAGAAGTCAATGTGATCATAAAACTTTGTTTTGAAAATGGAGTGGGTTTTGAAGGAGTATGAGCGGAAGTGCGACGCGAGAGAGAGTGTGCGAGAAGAAGAGCACAACGATATGGTGAACTCGCTCTATTGTAATGTGTAGAGCATAGTGAGTTCTTATTAGGTTTTTACAAAAGAATATGTGTACTATACCTGGCGGCCTGCCACTTACCTGGGCGACCACATTGGGCTTTATACCCAACAACCTCCACCTAAAGTCCAATGTGGTACTTTAAGTGTGAGAGGAAGCTACTATACAAGCTAATATACAAGAGATGTAGAGAAGTGATGTACTACCCTACACCTAACTGCTTGCGAAAATGCGCAAAGCTCTCTGAGGGAAGTCCTTTGTAAGTAGATCAGTAGGATTTCTGTGGTGTGAACTTTGACAAGCTGAAGTTGCTTATCCTCGAGCATTTCCCTTATGAAATGATACTTCACATCCACATGCTTTGTCTTTGAGTGATAAACTGGATTGTGAGCCAATTGTATAGCACTTTGACTATCACAATATAACACAGGCATCTCTTCTTTGATTCCCAAAACTGTTACTAGTCGATTAAGCCAAATTGATTCTTTGCATGCCTCTGATGCTGCAACATATTCAGCCTCTGTAGTAGACTGAGTAACACAATCTTGTAATCTAGAATGCCATGATACTGCTCCAACAGCCAATGTAAAGACATACCCGGACGTAGACCTTCGGTTGTCTAAGTCACCTGCATAATCTGAGTCTGTAAAACCCTTTACACTTAGCTCCTGACTCCCATAGCATATACGCATACTCTTTGTAGCTTTCAAGTATCTCAATATTCCTTTCACTACCTCCCAATGTTTCTTGCCTGGGTTTGACATGTATCGACTTACTACTCCCACTGCAAATGCAATGTCTGGGCAAGTAGAAATCATTGCATACATCAAACTACCCACTGCAGACACATATGGAATCTTATCCATCTCAGCATGTTCTTCCTCAAACACAGGACAATCTTGTTTGCTAAGTTTCACATATGGTGTCAATGGAACACTCAATGCCTTTCCCTTCTCCATATTGAAACGTTGCAAAACCTTGTCGATATACTCTGTTTGAGATAACCAAATCAACTTCTTTGATCTATCTCTCTCAATGCGCATACCAGTATATGACTTGCTTCACCCATGTCTTTCATGTCAAACGATTTTGCCATCTTTGACTTCAAAGCTGAAATTTCTTCCAAGTGCTTGCCAGCAATCAACATGTCATCCACATACAAAATAAGGATCAGCCAACTACCATCCTTAGCCTTCTTTGTATATAGACAGTGATCGAACTCACTACGTTTGTAGCCTTGAGAAAGCATAAACTTGTGGAACTTATGGTACCATGCCCTCGATGATTGTTTTTAAGCCATAAAGACTCTTTAACAACTGGCATACCAAATCTTCCTTGCCTTTCTCAACAAAACCGTTTGGCTACTGCAGGTAAATTTCCACATCTAAATCACCATGCAAGAACGCTGTCTTGACATCCATTTGGTGCAACACCAAATCTAATATGGCAACCAATGCAAGAAAGCATCTTAATGTAGTCATCTTGACCACCAGAGAGAAGACTTCATCAAAGTCAATGCCTTGTTCTTGCTTAAAGCCCTTGGCAACAAGTCTTGCTTTGTACTTTGGCTGATTATCATGAGCGGTGATCTTATACCTGTAAACCCATTTACAAGGTAGAGCCTTTTTGCCCTGTGGTAATTTAACTAGCTTCCATGTCTGGTTTTTATGCAGAGCTATCATCTCTGACTGCATGGCCAATTGCCAATTCCCGGAGTCCTTCATTTGCACTGCTTACTTGTAACATGAAGGCTCATTGCAATCAGTCAACATGACATAGTTCATAGATGGAACAAACCGATCAGGAGGTCGCGTGATACGTCCAGATCTACGCAAAATAGGTATCTCAGGCTCAGCCACAACATAGATGGAACGAATGGATCAGGAGGTCGCATGATACGTCTAGATCTACGCAAAATAGGTGGCTCAGGCTCAGCCACAACCTGTGGTTCCAATCTATCCTGTCCTTGCTCTCTTGAGCCCTGACATTTTGTCTTGCACGTGCATGTCCATCTTCTTGGAAGACAACTCTTCTAATCTCCTCAACCCTCTCTGGTTTAGAATGATATTTGGATTCATTAAAGTGAACACCATTGCTGCGGATAACCTTTCTGGATTCAGGATCCCAAAGTCTGTACCCCATCTCACCAGAATTACCATAGCCTAGAAAGATGCACTTTCTACTCTTTGGCTCAAGTTTGTTCCTAAATTCCTTTGGAACGTGAGTATATGTCTCACAGCCAAAGACTCTGAGATGCTTGTATGAGGGCATTTTGCCTGACCATACCATATCTGGCACTGAATCCTTCTACAAAACCTTGCTAGGAGATCTATTTATAAGATGAACATCTGTTGAGACAACTTCAGCCCAAAACTATTTGGCAGCTGTGCATTAGAACAACATACTTCTGACCTTCTCTTGTATGGTCCTATTCATCCTCTCAACAACACCATTTTGAAGAGGATTGTAAGGTCCACACAGTCACTTGAACAAGTGCCAACTGTGTATCTCTTCTACTGCTTCTATGCTTATGTGGCTGCTATGTTTGCTACCAACAGACATGTTCTCACGAATTCAAAATCATTCAGACAAGATTTCCATTCCCTTCTTGGACATATGTCCTAACCGACTATGCCACAAAGAAACGTTCGGCTGCTCGGTTACATTGATTACATTTTTAGAGACATTTGATACATAAATGATGTAAAGTCCTCCAGACTTTACTCCATGTGCTACTGTCATAGAACCCTTGGATATCTTCCACATGTTCTGTCCAAAAGTGGTGACGTAGCCAGCATCATCAAGTAAACCTGTGTTGATCAAGCTCTTTGTAATTGTGGGAACATGTCTCACATTTTTCAGCGTGAAAGAAGAGCCATTCTGAAACTTCAATTGAACATCTCCAACACCTAAGATCTCACATGTCTGCCCATTTCCTAGCCGAACATGATCTTTAGTGGTCACATAAGAGGTAAACCACTCCTTGTTTGGAGACACATGAAGTGATGCCCCTGAGTCTATAATCCAGTCACTCAGTGCATTTCCATTAGATGCTGTAAGAAGAGCCGAGTCCATTGTATTCTTCAAGAAGTAGATGTCTCTTGACACTAGATTGTCATCCTCTGCAACAGTGTTTGTCACATTTATTTCTTGAATCTTCACTGAGGACTTGTTCTTCTCACCACGGTCTTCAGCTTTCTCTTTGCCTTTTTTTCTACTTTCCATTCTTTGCAGTCTCTTTTCATGTGACCCTTCTTGCTACAATGGTAGCATTCTATGTCATCTTGCCTTTAGCACTGCAGGACTTGCTACGAGACTGATTCCTCTTTCCACCTTTGTACTTTTCTTTGGTCCTTCCCCTGACAACTAAGGCTGTTCCTTTGCCTTTGTCCATTGTCTTTCTGTTGGTTTCTTCAGTAAGGAGACTGCCTTATACACCTGCTATGGTCAAACCATCTGGAGGTGCAAAATTACTCAAAGCTGTGTGAAAAGTGTCCCAACTTTCTGGCAATGTGATCAACAGGAACATAGTTCTAATAGGTTCATCAAACTTGACACCTTGAGCTGACAACTGACTGTAGATGGTGTTGAATTCATTTAGATGATTGGACATAGGTGTCCCTTCTTTCATCTTCAAGTCAACAAGCTTCTTAAGCCAGTATACCTGTGAAGCTGCACTCTGCTTCTCATAAAGATCACTCAGCTTTGTCCATGCTTCATAAGCCGACATCTCGTCTACTACATTGAAGTAAACGCTTTCTGCCAAAGTCAGCATAATGGTAGAAAGTGCCAATTCATCCATTTCGCTCCATTCATCTTCGTCCATATCTTCTAGTTTTATCCCCTTGAGATTTATAGGTTTTATCTGCTTCTTTTGTACCAACACGTTCCAAATCTGCTTCTTCCACAATGGGAAATTGGTTCCATCCAGCTTCTTGATATTGTAACGAGCAGTGTCCTGTGATCTAGCCATAGCTACGCTTCACAGTAGTTTACTTTCCTGGGAAAAATTTGGCAGAGTTTCCCCTGTAAACTGACCTCTGAACCAATATCAACCTGTCAAATGAACCAAGAAAGCTTTAGATTCTGCATAAATTTCGGCAGAGTCTCCTTTGTAAAATGGCTCTGGTGTACTCAAAAACAGACCAAAAACAGCTTAAAAAATCACTGTCTCTCTAACACTGTAAGCTGTGGGTAAACTTGTCCTCCACCTGTACTGTCTGTCACTGTCCTGTAAGCATAGACTGCGACAATGCCTCAACGGCAGTAAAGCAAAGATGCAATCCCAACTGTCTAACTCACAGTCAATACATCCTAGCTGCCTATCTAAGGGTGCTCGAGGGATCGCTCCAAGACCTGTATCACCGAAAGGATCTCAACATTCGAGAATCCCCCAGCTCAATAAAACCTCACTCGACCCTCAACAAAGGCTGCAGTAAATCTGACAATACATAGACTTCCCACAAAGTCATACATCCACAAATTTTTCACTATATGATGTAACCGCTGCGGCGGTTGTTTGCTACGTGACTCACAGCCAGCAAACCCTCAACAGACATACATCATCTCTGACAATACATCCCATGTGGAAGTACCTGCAATGTCAGGATGCAATCTGGAATATCAAGTAGCAAACACAAGCTACCTGATGAACTAGTGGACGTCGCCTACAGTCTGTGTGTAGATACGCCCGTGTCGTATGTGACACGTCTCCAAGAACTGTGAGCCGTCCTTCAATGTCTAGATAGCCACAAATTAACACTCTGGGAGTGCCGATATCCTCAGCACCTGCAGTCATAGGCCGAAACCCCAGACTTGCAGCGTCGGATCTGCACCCGCCAAGACCACGTAGTCGAAAATGGCCTGCGCAGAACTTTGTCGAAGCCGAACGGTGGCCGAGATGACCTCAGAATGAAATTCTGAGAACACCAAGCCCTTTGGTCTCACCCACAGGATTTGGGGCCGTGTCTTCGCCTGTCGAATCTCACTCCAATCTGAGCAGGTGACTCTGGCTACCTGCAAATGCTGCCTCGAGCCTCAATCTGAGCTCTGATACGAGTTGAAGGAGTACGAGCGGAAGTGCGACGTGAGAGAGAGTGCGAGAAGAAGAGCACAACGATATGGTGAACTCGCTCTACTGTAATGTGTAGAGCATAGTGAGTTCTTATTAGGTTTTTACAAAAGAATATGTGTACATACCTGGCGGCCCGTCCACTTACTTGGGCGACCACATTGGGTTTTATACCCCAACATGTTCTATAGATTCGATGTCTCAACTCCACTCTCTTACTTGCTTCTTTCTTGTGAGAGCAAGGCATGAAAATAGTGCACATCATAACCTACTATATAGTGGAAAGGACGTTTTCCCCTTGGTCTACCTAGGGTTGATATAAGTGCTACCAAGTGCAAAATTACAAACTTGGTAAGTAGCAAGTTTTTAAAGATGAGTTCCCATAATTGGTACATTGTATAATCATAAAACTTTTCATGTCTAAGAGTGGAGTTGTGAAAAATTTATTAGGGCTCATAGTTTCCAATGTAGCAAGAGAGCTTCAAGTTCAAAGAGATGAGTTGACTTTCTTTTCTTATCAAGAATCTGATTGGCCCTTCCGTCTATGTTTCTCTACAGATGCCTCACTTGCTTGCATCTCTATCTATGTTTTGTGCACAAGTATGGTAATAGTGTACATCATCACCGAATCATCACGATGCATAAGCAGGTTAGTATGTGTACACTTATGGACCATTGACACCTTAAAATGTGATAGAAATGAAAGAAAAATAAGGTCACCTAATAGTTTGTTTTTGCAAGAGTTTTGGTTGTTATGCTAAATTGAAGGATGTAGAGCCAAATAAAAGGATGTAGAGCCAAATTAAGGTTGTGACCTGAAATCATGCATGCCATTAATCTCTCTCTCCCTCTTTCCTCAGATTACAAAATCATGTTCCTCTTGAAGAGAGTTGAGTGTATTCAACCATTTACATGCTTGAGCCTATTCCCTTACCCACAATCTTTACCATACTGGCCATTTGGCTTGGCCAATCCCTTAAATGTGAGATTAGGCAGCATTGAGACACTATAGGACAACCTCTTTTTTTATGCACATTATGTCCCTTAAAAATTTGAGAGTATGAGAATCATATCCTACTTGAAGACTCAGCTTTTGATGACATCAAACTTTCTTTTCATATATTTTAGTCCACCATGGCCTACATTTCTTTCTCTCCCAAAAACTTCATGGATTCAATTTGTTAGTTTCCGCCAATATATCCATAGCCTTCATGCATGCTACACGTTGTATCTAGTCTCATAGGTCAATCTAACATTTAAGGACAATGACTCTGACTCTCTCTCTCTCTCTCTCTCTCTCTCTCTCTCTCTCTCTCTCTCTCTCTCTCTCTCAATTTTGAGGTCATTGTGATTGTTTTTATGATATTAAAAATCGTACTCTCCTCTCCCTCCTTGAGTAAGTGTGCTAGCATGTAAGCACTTGCCTTCAAGAATCAAGACACACCGGCTACATTTTTTAGGTTCTTCTTCTTCTCTCTGTATGTGTGTGTGTGTGTGTGTGTGTGTGTGTGTGTGTTTATCTTAGCTGTCCAATGCGATGACTCCTTGCAAGTAGTTTTTGGAGAAGTTTTACTTAAGATTTGTAGTTGGGAGTTTGGTCTCAAACCGGGTTAACATGAAGTAAAATGGGAAAAAAGTAAAAAATTATCTAAAAGTGCAAATTTTATTAGTAAAGGGGAGCAAATTTTTTCAAACATAATGGGGAGGAAATATAGGTGCGAGAAAGGTCTTGAGGGCTTGGTGTGTGTGTGTGTGTGTGTGTGTGTGGGAGAGAGAGAGAGAGAGAGAGAGAGAGGCACATCGTCGAGTCAAGAGAGACACACATGGGGGAGCAGCTCTTTACCAATACGCTAATCAGCATTGTGCAGGGTTCGAAGGGGAGTATTATGTGTTGATAGGTTGCAAGTTTAGGAAACTTCTGGTGTCAATTAAGAACTTATTGAATATTCTAACACTATAGGAAGGATCCCAAATTATTGCAAAGATTTGAAGCATCTGATCAAATTGGAGTGATACAAAGATGACACGCATAAGTTGACGTCTCTCTCTCTCTCTCTCTCTCTCTCTCTCTCTCTCTCTCTCTCTCACACACACACACACACACACACACACACACACACCACACACACACTACATAGTGTGCGCATAAGTTGACGTCTCTCTCTCTCTCTCTCTCTCTCTCTCTCTCTCTCTCTCACACACACACACACACACACACATACATAGTGTGCGCATAAGTTGACGTCTCTCTCTCTCTCTCTCTCTCTCTCTCTCTCTCTCTCTCTCACACACACACACACACACACAGACACACACACACACATACATAGTGTGCGCTTGGGTTCAGACTATATGTATAGATATTTGAGAGCAGTTATTTACGACTGCTCTGATGATATCCAACTCTCTCTCCCTCTCTCTCTCTCTCTCTCTCTCTCTTATATATAGATATACATATATAATTATGTTCGTATAATTGAGAGAATTTATGGATTTTTAAGGATGACACATAGGGTAACTCCTAAAGCAAAAAGGGATAAAATATCTTAGAACATGTAAAAGACCTATCAACTGGGCAATCTCTCTCCTCATTTGGGATGCCAATGTCAGGGTTTGTTTTTTTGTGCAGTTTACCCATTTCAAGGCATATATCTCTATATTCTATGGGAGAAAATGCTAGCCATTGTTTAAAAAATACACTATAATTCCAAGAAAATAAGAATTTCTTGGAAATTGGTGAGTGCCTTTGGTGAGTAGGAGTCCCTAGGAGCTCAATGGTAAAATCTCTCTCTCTCTCTCTCTCTCTCTCTCTCTCTCTCTCTCATGGTCAATGACATGTATAACAACCCAACATTTGTATGCATGCCCCAAAGCGATACAGAATGAAGTCGACTCATGGACAAACATATAGTTAGTTAGTGTGTGTGTGTGCCCATCATAATTTAAAAAAATTATAGATTTTTAACGGTGACACATGGTTTAACTCTTAAAAATTAAAAGGATAATATAACTCTGAATTGATAAAAGGCCCATCAATCGAGCAATCTCTCTCCCCATTTTGGGTGCCAATGTTACGGTTGGTTTTTGTTAGATATTTTACCCATTTCAAGGCATTTTTCTCGTTTTCTATGGGAAAAAATGTTAGCTACCCTTTTAAAAATACATGCTAATATTAAGAAAATAACAATTTCTTGGAAATTTGAAGGGCAAGGGTGTCCCTGGCGAGGAGTCCTCATGAGCTCAATCGTAAAATCTCTCTCTCTCTCTCTCTCTCTCTCTCTCTCATGGTTAAAACTGTAGATAACAACCCCTTCATTTGCATACATGTCCTCAAAGCGAGACCGACCAAAATAAACTTGCGGACATGGGAACCTTCTCCTTTTTCTCAACCGCTTTAAAAAATAAAAACTTCCACAAATTTCTAAAAGGTATCAACATTAGTCTTGAAAAAAGCCCCTTGAGAAAACAAAGCCAAATATATCAAAAGAGATGATATTTTGTTAAATAACAAAATCTCCAACAAATTTATCTTTACTTGCCTAGGTGGAGTGAAACTAAACTTATACACTTCTTCTATGTAGAGTAGAAAGTCTTTTGTCTTTACATCGTACATTGTAAGAGGGTTTTCATGTCCCTCTGCATTTCAAATCTTACCGTTCACTTTTGCATTTTACATTAGATGTTTGGTAAGGATTGTTGTGAAGTGAACGAATGCATGACAAGTGGAGGCCTTCTTCTTGCTTGAAATTTTTAAGCTGCATTATATATAGTATAGATGGCTCTTAAACTGCAACCTCAAGTTTGGAGAGTAGTAAGTATGAAAGCAGTTTTTGAATTCTTTGGTGATGGTGTACGCACCTTGAGCAATGTACGGAGAATTCCAATGATTTATAGAGCAAGGCCCATCACTTGTGATACGAAGGGAGAGGAGAGACACAACAGGGATGGGTCAGTCTTGCATGGATGACACGTGGCGCCATGCATGCTCTTGCTTGGTGTGTTATAAAGGATTTTTTTTTTTTTGAGGGTGTCCATCATGGGGAGCTATTGTTTTAGCTATTGTAGGCGGTTGCAAATGGTAGATCTCAAATGTGGGGGATGGTATAGGCACCCCCAACAAAAATGTAGCAGTCAGCACCTAAATTGTGAAAGGCGGTTGACATACCACTTTGAAGGGAGTATGGGAATGGTACATTTTATTAACGGGCCCCCTATTGGCACCCGACCTACTTACTCCACTTTCATTAGCTGGAAGATGCTCTTCACTCTTGAATTCACTGGGATTTAAAAGACCATAACAAAACCCGAATTTGAGCTCGAGTTGAGCAACGCAACGTTTTATCTATGATGAGCTAACCAACTCACCGATGTCGTCTGTGTGTCCATAGGCTGCTGCTCTCCAAACAAAAAAAGAGTCCATGGTTCTACTGCCATGTATGGTATGCATGCGTTGCCATGTGCACGTCTCCATTCACTCTCTCAATACCCTTTGTCTCCCTGGCACTACGTGTCGGCTTCCCACCTGCTTGTCCCCACCACGAGTCATTACTTGCAAACCTCATTGTACTTTCTGCCCCTCCCTTTCCCTTTCTTTATTGATTACTTTCTTTTCACTTTATTTGCTTTACTTAGCATCTTGTGGATTCCCATTTAGTCTAAACTATATATAATGGAGTTTAAAATTTTCAAGGAAGGAGAAGACCTCCACGTGCCACTCATTGGTTCATTTCAAAGAAGACCTTACAAAACATCTAATCTAAATGTAAAAGAAAGCTAAGAAGGCAAGAATAAAAAGTATTTTGACAATGACAAGTCAAAAGTCTTACTGTTTGTTTTTGCTAAAATACCTTTTTATCTTACATTCTACTTTACATAGGGTAAATGTACCAATTTAAATGTGATTGACAAAACAAAAATAAATTTGGGAGAGATTTTGTTTTTCAATGAAAATTTGATTTCTAAGGATATATTTGGATTTTTTTTTTCAAGGGCCTTTTTTTAAGACTAATATTGATATTTTTTTAATAGATTATGTAATTTTGTATTTTAATCTTTAAAAAAACAAAAAAAACACTTCTATACCACTTCTTAAAGTTCTTGAGAAATTAACACCTCAACGCATCGTGCAAATGTGTTGTCCCCTCCCTTCCCCCACCAAGTTGTTGGTTATTACGACAAGTTTGCGTGTGCACATGTGCATGAGAGACATTAAGGAAAACCCAAAGGTTGAGTATGTTTTTACGAATAGAGGGGGGCTTGTTTACTCATAGAAAAGCTAGGCCACCATCCACATGTCAACTCCAAATGTAGCTCAAGTTTGGGGGAAGGAGAGAGAGAGAGAGTGAGTGAGTTGGCAAAGAGAAGAGGTTCGTAGACAACCCACTATCAGATTTGACCAAAGTGCATTCGTTTGTGTGAATCGCCTTCTAAGATCATAGTTAGGCCACTACCAATGTGCACACGTGCGTACGTGTGTGTGTGTGTGTGTGTGTGTGTGTGTGTGAGTGAGAGAGAGAGAGAGAGAGAGAGAGAGAGAGAGAGAGGAGGGGGGGGGATCAAAGAGGACCACTCAATGAGAAGAATAGAGTAGAGAGAGGTGTGTGTATGAGAGAGAGCCGATCAACAAAAAGAAGAGAGTAGAGAGAAGTTGTGTGTGTGTGTGTGAGAGAGAGAGAGAGAGTGCGCTTAAAATTTTCAAGGAAAGAGAGGACCTCCACATGTCACTCATTGGCTCACTCCAAAGAAGAACTTACAAAATATCTAATCTCACTTCAAAAGAAGGGTAGGACTCCAAGAATAAAAAGCCTTTTGCTAATCAAAAGTCCAAAGTCTTACTTTTTGGTTCTTTTGAGAAAATACTTTTTTACTCTACATTCTACTTTACATAGAGTAAACGTACCAATTTAAATGTGACTTACAAAAAAAAAAAAAGCTAAATTTGGAGGGGAGATTTTATTCTTCAATGAAAATTTGACTTCTAAGGTTATATTTGAATATTTCTTTTCAAGGGCCTTTTTTTAAGACCAATACTTTAACAAATTATATAATTTTTTATTTTAACCCCTTAAAAAATAACTCAAAAGAAACACTTCAAGTCGTTGGTTATTGCGACGAGTGTGTGCGCATACGTGCAAGAGAGAGACACTAACAAAACCTCAAAGGTTGAGTGTGTTTCTATGAATAGAGGGAGGCTCGCTTACTTATGGCAAAGCTAGGCCACCATGCATCCACCTGTCAGCTCCAAATGTAGCTCGCACGTGTACACACTCACACTAGGATAATTTCTAATATAGAGAAAATTATAAGAGGCCTTAGAGTTTCATTTGACAAGTCAAACTCAAGATCTATCACTTAAACGGGAGGGAGACCTTAGAGATCGATTGAACAAGTTAAACTTAAGATCTATTTCTCAAACGAGAGAGAGAGAGAGAGAGAGAGAGAGAGAGAGAGAGAGAGAGAGACAAAATTAAACATGTTAAATGCTCTATGTTAAGTTGATCAATGACTCCTTATGCTTGAGGATTGTGGACATAAAGGTGGCAATTGAGCATCCATGAAGTAGTTGGGAAGCTGAAAATATGAGGGAAGCAAGCTCAATGTGATAAAAGATGAGCACTCAACTAGGGTATGTGAAGCTAAGAGTTCTGAACTTGCTAGGGGCATAGTATGCAACAATGGAGAACACTTCCTAAATATGTCTCTTATCAAAGAGAGTGAGAGCTAGGCTAGATCACGACTAAGGTGCAAAGTGCAATTGGCATGATAAGCTTAAGCTTCTATGGGTGAATTTAGTAAATCATCTCTCAAAGATTAACATGCTTCAACAATTGATGGCAATGTAGTAATTTGGATTGTTATAAGTTGTCATAATTTACTGTTTAAGGTTGCCGTTTGAACTCTTTAATCATCACCATAGCATGATCAAGCCTATCATGATTCAATGTCATTCTCTCTAATCATCATTCATCACCAAAGCATTCATAAGGCTATTGATATGACAATGCCTTTTACAAACGAATTTTTTCTCGGTATGGAAATTCATGCTCCAAAGACATAGATCTCCTACTTCATTTTTGTGTGTTGAGGTGATGAAATGATGATAGGATCCTCCAATTTCCTTCTTCCAATCACTTTTAGCCTTACATTTGGTGAAATTTGATTCATTTTGGTCCCACCCACCAAGTTTATCTCCCATTTTGTTAGGTCCACAAGTTTGCACACCCCCTCCCCCCCCTCTCTCTCACACACACACATACACACATGCAGGCACACTCATACATAGAGAGAGGGAACGAGAGAGTGGAGAGTCAATGTTGAAAATCATTGATGCGTGCTTTCCCTCACTCTCAATCTCATGTTCACCTAACTATGTTAGTAGGCCAATCTCTATACAATTTTTTAACGTGGTTACCTCTGTGGTTTTTTGGATCCTCAAACATAGAATTTTATATGGGTAAAGATGATGCTATAATGAATCTTGGCAAGAGTGAGTGGGCTAGGATAAAAATGGGGAGAGCTATGAGCATTATGCTAGGATATGTTTTTTCTATAAAAAGAAACTCACAATGGTGAGTGGATTATATTGATAGATCCAAAAAATTACATATTCCTACCATACTCGTGACGATCCATGACCACTTCAATGGATCATAGATACATCGGTTCATGGCTGTTCCACCCCATGACCATGGATGAGCCCATACTTTCACCTTTGCATGTTTGTTATTGCTGTGCCAGGTTCTTGTTCCACTTCTCTGAGCTCCTTTGCTTTCCAATGGAGATCGTTCTCTGAGTAGCCAAAGTTTGAGTGTAGTAATGACTTGGGGTTGTATCGTGTCTAAGTTCAAGCTATAATGAAGACTAATTATGAAAACAATCTCTTTTACTTTTCTTAATACAAAGTGATTAAAAAAGAAATAATGTCTTTTTCTCTCAAACAACGATATGTAGAGAAATAAGGCCAGCCTAAGCCTATCCATGGCATTAACAGACCCCCCTACAATGCACACACACAATGCATCAAATATGTTTACTATCTAGCGTAGCACATAATTGAACAAATCTAGCTTAGCAGACATCTTCAAGGTATAATTACTTCGAAATATGGTTAGAGAAAATTCTCAATGACACATTATACAGCTACGTGTCTTCCCTTTTGTAAAAGAATAGTGTAATATGTGACCATCCCCTTTCACTTGTGTGTGTGTGTGTGTGTGTGTGTGTGTGTGTGTGAGAGAGAGAGAGAGAGAGAGAGAGAGAGAGAGAGTCATGCATACGATTCTTTATAATAGCAAAAGCCATTCCTTCGATAATCAAGCATTAACACTCGTATAAATTATGACTGTAATATTATATAATATGCAAGTCTACAAATCCTCATGAATTATACACCACGTATACCAAGGTTATATATCATATCTATAGATCCTTTTTTTTTCCGTTGCAGTACTCACAATAGTGAGTTGTACTGTGTGATGCCATATCTATAGATCCGAAAACAATTGATCCATGCTACAAGAAAAAAAATGTTTTACGACTAAGTATCCTCCATTGTTCTACATAAGATGTCACTATTATATTTAGCTAGAGATTCCTAGAGAATGATCTTATTTAATAAAGAAGCATCCAAGAATATTTGCACTATCTTATTGATGCATAGAGAATGTTTGTATATGTTGCCACCTTGTGGGGGGGGGAGAGAGTGCCACAATTTGTTCTTCTTAGCCGTAGCAACGCGCAGGTCACATACTAGTTCAAATGAAATGGGTACAACCCTATTACCTACTTTATTTGATTTACTTAGCATCTTTGTGGATTCCCATTCAAATGAAATGGGTACAACCCTTTATGGCTCTATTCTCAATTCTTTAGACGGAATCTTCGTGAGATTCAAGAAATGCAAATTCTAAACATAAAAAAATGCAAAGTTTGTTCCCCTTGCCTCCGTCGTTTTCGTCCCCATTCTCGCCTCCTCTATCCTTGTAATGGAATTTGCCTATTCAATTTGAGAGTAGTGGAATTTAATAAGAGTACTTTCAAGAAATGATTTTGTGAGCATAGCGGGTAGACATAATTGAAGATAGCAACATAATCATAGCAATTAGTTAACTTGGCATAGACAATACTTTTGCAAGAGAAAGAATTTAGAGAACATGACAACAGTTGAGGACCGGATTTATGTGGAGCCGGTCCCCCCTCCAATAGGCATTTGTATTATGATTTCTCCCATAAAGAGAGACTTGTTACAATACATTCTTTGTGTTCCTTGTGACCTAGGTGAAGCAATGAAGATGGAAAGCTTCATGCATCACCATCATAGCATAACCTAAACTTGAAGAAAGCTTTAACTATACCAAGCCTCAGTCCCAAGACCTCAAACACCTTCGAAGGTGGAGAGAGCTAGCAGGGAATGAGGGTAGGGAAGAGGAAGAAGAAACATTTCATACGAGAAAGAGCTAGTTCCTCACTTATCATAACTCTTGTGCTAGCATACATAATAGCATAGTAATGAAGAAGAAATAGATGGCAAGCTCAAGCATTGAAGCATGGCTCTTGGATGGATTTTCACTCCATAGCCAAGAGTGTTGGTGTAGGCTCTCAACCCCTACTTGCTTGGAGAAAGAGAGGGAGCTCTTGCACTTTGCATAGTACAATATGAGAGTGTTTGTGAGTGTGTGTGGGTGAGTATACCCCCTAAGCACCCCCCTAGCTTGCTTGGGTCGACCCCCCCTTGTAGCTCATGCTTGAAGCTCATTGGACCCCTCCAGGCCTAGCCAATCACAAGCAGGAGCCATTACAAGCAACAGGGATAGCCTTGGGACAAGTGTCCCCCTTTCCCCTTTGAGAGAGAGGACTTGATAAATGCAAAATCAATTAATTAAATATCCTTTATTATCATTGGACCCCTTGGGTGGCCAACAAATAGGTTTCAGGCACACCATGAGGGCAACATGAGGAGGAACTTAACAAGTGTCCTTGCTGCCTCTTCAAGCTGGGGCTTCCCTTGTGTGTGTGTGTGTGTGTGTGTGTGTGTGTGTGTGTGTGTGTGTGTGTGTGTGTGTGTGTGTGTTCTCTCTCATCCCCCCCCCCTTGTAGGATCGCCCCCCTCCTTGTAGGGATCTTTTTGACTTTGGATGAGCAAGCCCCTTAGTCATCAAGCATGACTAAGCACTTGAAGTAGGGGGTGTTCCCACAAGCATCTCAGGCAAGCTTCTCAAGGCACCTCAAGCACCTTAATCATGCACCAAGTCAAGCACCTCAAGCATGGAGCCGGTCAAGCACCTCAAGCATCTTAATCAAGCACCTCAAGCATGACAAGCACCTCAAGCACGACAAGCACCTGGAGTTTGGGCCGGGTTCCCACCTCAAGTTAGCCCTAGCTTACCTAAGGTCAAAGGACTTTTACACACATTATTGGAGGTCTTCAATGAAGCTAACCCTAAGGTCTTATGCTCCATTGGTTAGCCTTGCTCTTGATAGACCATCTCCCATTTGGGCCCCTTTACTATTGGCCCCGTGTTGAGATAGATCTATAAGCACATATCTATATCTTAACACTTGTTCCCGTTTATTCTCCCACATTAAGTGATCAATTTAATATGAGAAAATCATTTGGGTTGGTTAGATATTAGATTCTATGACATTACCTCTCTCTTGAAATCATAGTCGTCCTCGACTATGAGGTAGAAGAGATAAAGCCTTAGTCATTAGTCAATCGTACTTAGCGGGTAGAGGATCCCTTTTTTACCCTACGACATCTTTCCAAGATGGATGACCAATCCATTTGGTGCTTGGGAGACATAGATGCCGCAAGCATGTCTGCTCTTTAGTCCATTTCATTCTCCCAAAGTAGAGTGACAAATTCTACTTGGTGTTTGAGAGACGTCGTCATCACAAACATGATTCTAAGCATGCATACTAGTTAAATTTGTGCACAATTAAAAAGAGGACTAGTCTTATAAGACAAAAACATGAGTCATTTAAAAGAAATTTGTACATTTGCTTACTCATATGTAGCATTGTAAGCATTGACAAGGTTCATACTATCCTTAAGTTGTACTCCTTGCATCCATTTAGCATCTTCAAAAGGATAATTTTTTAACTTAATAAGATACCGTCGGATTATCTTACCATGTCGTAGTACCTTGTCTTCATGCCGAAGGACAGCTTCGGGTTGTAGCACCTCTTCTTGGTCTTCAACTTCGGGAGGGTCTTCAATAATTGGTTCAGTTGGTGGCTCTCCTTTGTAGGGCTTAAGTAGGCTTACATGAAAGGCATTGTGTATAAGCCAATGGTTGGGCAACTTGAGTTGATAAGCCGTCTCATTGATGGGCTTCAAGATTTGGAAGGGACCATAGTATCTTTTTGCTAGTTTAGCATAATACTTTTGATGGCCCGTAGGATTTTTGCCCGTCATTTGCCTTAATCGAGCCTTAGGAAACTTGAGTAAGACCCAATCATTTTCTTTGAACATTAAGGCTCTTCTGTGCTTATCAGCAGCAGCTTTTGCCCTTTGTTGAGAGATTGCTATAGCCTCCCTAATCTTTTGAAAAGATTCTTGTAGGTCACAGCTATACTCATCAGCGGCGAAGATCTTCCCATGTACTTTGAGTAGCAAGGGACTTTTAGGTCTTCCCTCTATGATCTCGAAAGGTGTTTTCCCCGTAGAAGTATGTACAGTATTATTGTAGGAATACTCTACTAGAGGTAAATACTTTTCCCATTGTGAGCGTTGATCTACTTCGGTAACATAAGTCTTGAGTAGATCGAGTATCGTAAGATTGGCTATCTCACTTTGGCCATCCGTTTGTGGGTGATAGGCCGAAGAGAAATTCAATCTTGTTCCTAGATTTTCAAAGAGACCTTTCCAGAAATTACTGGTCATTCTAGGATCTCTATCTGACACGGTGGATGTGGGTAATCCATGGTGATTGAAAATCTGAGATATGAAGAGAGTTGCCATTTGATGTGCCTTAATAGTCTTTTTGACAGGAATAAAATGTGCTTGCTTGCTAAAACTGTCGACTATTGTCCATGTTCCTGTATTCCCATGGATAGACTTGGGTAATCCAAAGATGAAATCCATGGATATACTCTCCCATGGTGAATTTGGAATAGGCAATGGCTGGAGTAATCCAGGTTGCTTCCCTCTATTATACTTGGTCTTTTGGCATACTACACATTTTGAAACATACTCTTGTATGTCCACTTTCATGGTAGGCCAATAGAAATACGTCTCTACTCCTCGGAGAGTAGGATGAATACCTCTATGCCCTGCATATGGAGGAGCATGGGATTCATACATAACCTTTTCACGAAGGGAATGGGTAACACATAGCCTATTGCCATGGAGAAGATAACCATCCTGCAAAGTGAATGGTTCCTCTTTCTTCCCCAAAGCAAGGGATGACATTATGTCTCTAAAGTCAGGGTCAGTAGCATACTCATCTATCATAGAGGATAGATCATTGTGAGTAGCTATAGATACCGCATTAACTTTTGGTCGTCGTGAAAGTGCATCAGCAACTTGATTGTGCTTACCAGCTATGTGAGCAATATGGAAATTAAATTGCGAAAGAAAATTTGCCCACCTCATTTGTTTGTCGGAAAGTTTGGTTTGCGTCATGAAATACTTGAGACTTTGGTGGTCGGTTCGTAGGATAAATGGAGTCCCCAATAGGTAGTGCTTCCATGTATCTAGGGCATGTAGAACAACTAAAAGCTCTTTCTCATAAATGCCCAAGACTCGTTCATCACTATTGAGCCTTCGGCTCTCATATGCTATGGCATGCCCTTCTTGAAGCAAAACCGCTCCAAGGCAATCACCACAAGCATCACATTGGACCTCAAATGGCTTTGAGAGATCCGGAAGCACGAGGACTGGTTGGGAAGTAAGCTTCTCTTTGAGTTTTTCAAAAGCATTTTGCTCCTTAGCAGTCCATACAAACTTAACGTTCTTCTTTGTTAAGTCGTGTAGTGGTCCTGCTACTTGAGAGAATTTTGCACACATACCAATAAAGCTTCTTAGCTCATGTAGATTCCTTGGGTTAGGCCATGATTTTATTACCTCTAACTTTGATGGATCCATACGAATACCATCGTGAGAGATAATATGACCTAGATATTGAATCTCTTGAAGGAAGAATTCACTTTTCTTTTGGTTGAGAAAAAGTTTGTTCTCCCTCAAGGCTTGAAAATTCACTTGGAGATGTTGCTTATGTTCCTCCAAAGACTTGGAGTAGATGATGATATCATCAAAGAACACTCCAGTGAATTTACGATATGGTCTAAAAATTTTCTCCATGAGACGATTGAAAGTAGCTGGTGCATTAGTCAAGCCAAAAGGCATGACTAGATATTCATAAAGACCAAATGTTGTGCAAAACGCGGTCTTTAGGATATCTTCATCCACTATCCTTATTTGATGATAGCCACTCTTAAGGTCAATCCTACTGAAGTAGGTAGAGCCTTGTAGCTTATCAAACAGATCTTCTACCCGAGGCACGGGAAATCTGTTTTTGATAGTGATATGGTTTAGTGCTCGATAGTCCACACACATACGGTATGTACCATCTTTCTTTTGCACTAAAAGAACTGGAGAACAAAAGGGAGAGGAACTAGGCCTCACCATCCCTTTGTCTATCAATTCCTGTACTTGCCTCATAATCTCCTCTTGTTGAGCTTGTGAGACTCGATAAGGAGGTTTGTTAGGCGGTGAGCTTCCTGGAAGGAGCTCAATACGATGGTCATCATCCCCTCGTTTTGGAGGTAGGTCCATAGGGATATCATCGATGAACACATCTTGGAATCCTTTTAGAAAAGTAGACACGTCTAACTCTTCTTGATTCCTATCATTTTCATTTGATGAAACATTATTAGCTTTTAGAGACTCTTTGACATAAATCATGTACGCAGAAACTGAGCTCTTCATTGATTTATCAAAAGAAAGAGGATTTACAAGTGGAATAGTGCGACCACGCTCACTAGCATCTATATACATGTTCTTTCCCCTATAGGTGAAGTAAATTCTCCTTTCAGGGAACTTCATGTTGGCAGCCATGCGATCAAACCATGGTGCCCCTAGGATAACATCCTGATGTTGGAGAGGAGAGATGAAGAAGTCTTCTTTGTCGACATAGCTTTGGACATGAAGCCTCAACTTCCCAATCAAGGGAGTAACGGAGGCTTGTTGTCCCTTGAAAGCTGCATCAGCTGTTACTATATCTCCCATCTCAAAATCTTGAATGCCCAACTTGGTGGCCAACTCTATTGATATGAAGTTGAGAGTAGAGCCTGGGTCAAACAAGATGAAGGCATCATGCTCTCTTACCTTTCCCCACGCATAGGAAAGTGATGATCCTTTGCAATGAGCATCCTCTTTTGGAGCTTCGATGGTGGAAGCCCTAGGAGTCTCATTGCGAGTATTCTTCTTGGGGCAAGAACGATAGCCATGTCCTTGTTCCCCACACTTGAAACACTTATGGTCCTTGCGAAAAGCTTCAAGCTCTTCAGGAGAGAGTTTGTTTTTACCTTTGTAAACTCCCTTGTCCTTGGACCGATTGTTGGTGTTGTTATTGTTGTTGTTGGAAGTGCCTTGGGAATTATTTTGAGCATTGGATTTCCCCTTTGCATCATTTTTATCTTTGTTTTCCATGGGCTTGACATTACGTCTAGCCCCTTGATGGAAATTGATGCGTGAAGAAACCATGGTGTGGTGGATTACTTCGGTAATAGTACCGGGCCGTTGAGAGTTGATGTATTCGGCCATCTCTTCAGGTAATCCCGCACAGAATTGTTGTCTTTGCTCGGCAAAGTCTATCTTTTGAAAGAGAGTAGCTTTGAGATGCAAATCCCAAAACTTGTCTACATACTTGTTGATAGACTCATGAGAGAGAAGCTTCAAGCCACGCCATTCGGTAAGAACTTTATCTTTAGTATCACTTGGAAGAAATTGCTTCATGATGGAAACTCGTAGAGTTTTCCATGTCTTTGGGGCTTCTCCATTGCCACGAAGGCTAACCCACCATTGACGAGCTGAGTTTTGGAAGTGCATAGCTACATGGCGTAGCTTGGAGGACTCTGTGAAGCCCTCGTCCCCAAAGGCCGCATCAAATTGCTGGATGAAGGCCAACACTTTGTCGGTAGCACCAAAGGTACCATCATAGGTGAGAAAAGAGATACTCTTTCCTCCCTCCTTGAACTTCTTTAGCTTTTGTGACCTTCGCCATGCAGGAAATGATTTGCGATGTCCTCCCCTCTTGTATTCTCTAGGAGAATAGCCATAACTTTCATCGGAAGAGGAGGAAGGTGAAGAAGAAGGAGAAGAGGGTGACCTCTTCCTAGCCCTTTTCTTCCTTTGTTTCCTCTCTTGCCATTCAGAGTGATGAGGAGAAGGACTATGGGTTGCTCTTTTCCTCTTGGGAGGAGTAGGCGATCGTCTAGACCGCCGTCTTCGTGGAGCCACATCTTCAGAAGAACTTAGACTGTCATTGCTTTCTTTCTCTTTGGATTCCTCCTCTTGAATGGGAGAGTGTCTTCTTTTGGGGGTCTCTTCAAGAGGCCTCCTAAGCTCTCTCTCTCCTCTTGGAGAGGAAGGGAAATTCCATAAGCACGAAGTTGTTGAGTAACTTCGGCTTGCAAAGCTGGGTTGCCCATAGCTTGTTGCAACCTAGTGACGAGATAATTCACAAACATGGGAGCATCATCATTAGCACCTTCATGTGCAAAATCAAAGCTATCTATGTTCATTCTACTCTCTTGATTATTGTCAGCCATGTTAACAAAATTTATGTTTATACTTAGTGTATGCTTTGGCAATTCAAAACCTTAGTTGCCACTCCTCTTAGCCTTTGAAAATCGGCTCTTAAGTATCTACACCCACGGCTCAAAGTGGTTAATTATAGAGAGTAGAGGAGTAGGTCTAACATAGCAGAGTTGCCAAGGGCTAGCTCCTTTTGGACTTCGTATGGCTCAATAATGGTAAAGCCGTAGGCAAGTCCAAAAAGACTCCATTATTAAGTCCAAAGCTCCTGAGGTGTGCACCATCCCCCACATAGTGGGCTTAACAAAACCGATATTAGATCCCAGTTCCACTTACCCTATTATAATTAACAACATCAACCATTTATAGGCTACTTAAGGATCTCTCTTCTTAAGCAAGAAAAGAGAAACCAAATGCTCTGATACCAATGTAATGTAATTGGCCTATTCAACTTGAGAGTACCGGAAATTAATGAGAATACTTTCGAGAAATAACTTTGTGAGCATAGCGGGTAGACATAATTGAAGATAGCAACATAATCATAGCAATTAGTTAACTTGGCATAGACAATACTTTTGCAAGAGAGAGAATTTAGAGAACATGACAATAGTTGAGGACCGGATTTATGTGGAGCCGGTCCCCCCTCCAATAGGCATTTGTATTATGATTTCTCCCATAAAGAGAGACTTGTTACAATACATTCTTTGTGTTCCTTGTGACCTAGGTGAAGCAATGAAGATGGAAAGCTTCATGCATCACCATCATAGCATAACCTAAACTTGAAGAAAGCTTTAACTATACCAAGCCTCAGTCCCAAGACCTCAAACACCTTCGAAGGTGGAGAGAGCTAGCAGGGAATGAGGGTAGGGAAGAGGAAGAAGAAACATTTCATACGAGAAAGAGCTAGTACCTCACTTATCATAACTCTTGTGCTAGCATACATAATAGCATAGTAATGAAGAATAAATAGATGGCAAGCTCAAGCATTGAAGCATGGCTCTTGGATGGATGTGCACTCCATAGCCAAGAGTGTTGGTGTAGGCTCTCAACCTCTACTTGCTTGGAGAAAGAGAGGGAGCTCTTGCACTTTGCATAGTACAATATGAGAGCGTTTGTGAGTGTGTGTGGGTGAGTATACCCCCTAAGAACCCCCCTAGATTTCTTGGGTCGACCCCCCCTTGTAGCTCATGCTTGAAGCTCATTGGACCCCTCCAGGCCTAGCCAATCACAAGCAGGAGCCATTACAAGCAACATGGATAGCCTTGAGACAAGTGTCCCCCTTTCCCCTTTGAGAGAGAGGACTTGATAAATGAAAAATCAATTAATTAAATATCCTTTATTATCATTGGACCCCTTGGGTGGCCAACCAATAGGTTTCAGGCATACCATGAGGGCAACATGAGGAGGAACTTGACAAGTGTCCTTGCTGCCTCTTCAAGCTGGGGCTTCCCTTGTGTGTGTGTGTGTGTGTGTGTGTGTTCTCTCTCATCCCCCCCCCTTTGTAGGATCGCCCCCCTCCTTGTAGGGATCTTTTTGACTTTTGGATGAGCAAGCCCCTTAGTCATCAAGCATGACTAAGCACTTGAAGTAGGGGGTGTTCCCACAAGCATCTCAGGCAAGCTTCTCAAGGCACCTCAAGCACCTTAATCATGCACCAAGTCAAGCACCTCAAGCATGGAGCCAGTCAAGCACCTCAAGCATCTTAATCAAGCACCTCAAGCATGACAAGCACCTCAAGCAGGACAAGCACCTCAAGCACGACAAGCACCTCGAGTTTGGGCCGAGTTCCCACCTCAAGCTCAGCCCTAGCTTACCTAAGGTCAAAGGACTTTTACACACATTATTGGAGGTCTTCAATGAAGCTAACCCTAAGGTCTTATGCTCCATTGGTTAGCCTTGCTCTTGATAGACCATCTCCCATTTGGGCCCCTTTACTATTGGCCCCGTGTTGAGATAGATCTACAAGCACATATCTATATCTTAACACTTGTTCCCGTTTATTCTCCCACATTAAGTGATCAATTTAATATGAGAAAATCATTTGGGTTGGTTAGATATTAGATTTTATGACAATCCTCTTCACAATAGCAATTGCTCCGTGCCCTTCTCGTCCACTCTGCACCTTCCCCAACTCTTAGCACTCACTTCACATGGCCATTGCTCGTCAACCCCCCAAGCTGGTGCAAGCTCTTTGTTATGGTAGCCCTGTGTCAGTATGGCAGCTGTTGAGAACTGGCCACAAAATGGGTTGACCTAAGAATGTGGCCGCCTCGGCTGCCAAAGTGGCAGCTTGAGAGGATCGAATTGCAACTCGACTCTCTCTCTCTCTCTCTCTCTCTCTCTCTCTCTCTCTCTCTCTCACACACACACACACACACACACACACACACACACACACACACACACACATACACACACTGCATCCTCACTGCCTGTTCTCTGTTCTACTTTCGATAGAGCTCAGAGAGCTGAGAGGGCTCCCAAAACCCCGCGTGCTTCCTCAGCCCGTGCAAAGTTCCTTGCATTCTTCGTGTGCATTGCCATGTCCGCTAAGTTTGCTGTGTGCTACCTCCTGCACCTCACGCCCTCCAAGCGACCTCAACCCTTCCGTGTGCTCCCTCTTGTACCATTTTCGCTCCCTCATGAATCGTGCCTCCGATGCCTAGCCATCTTCAATTGCTCCTTAAATGCAACCCCCTCCCTCGCCTTGCAAAGAGTCCACAATAGAGAGAAAAAATAATTGCACCCGAAACCAAAGAGAGAGGAGGGGAAAGACATGGAAAAAAATATCTACAGCAGAAACAAGAGAGAGAGAGAGAGAGAGAGAGAGAGAGAGAGGTCTAAAAAAAAAACTCTTTAATCTCCTCTCCTCTTTAATCTCCTCTCTCATTACTTTTTCCCTTCAAACCAAACAAGGGTTTTTTAAAGATTCGCTATTGTGAATGTGTACGGCCCTTGCAATGCAAAAGATAGAGACAAACTATGGATGCATCTCATCGATACCCCTATTGAAGGGGAGTGGTTGTTGGTTGGTGACTTTAACATGGTTGAAAAGAGCAGGGATAGAACAGGATCCTCCAGTGTGCTGGCTGGCTTAGAAAGGTCTAAATGGAATTTTTTGTGCGAAAAGTGGGCAATGATCAACTTATGGGATGTTGGCCCATGGAACAGCACTCTTGGGTTCACCTACACAAGCCTTCAGTACGCCCGCACTGCCTCCAGACTGGACTGATGCTATTGCTCGCACCAAGCTGACTGGATACCGACGCTGATGGCAATGAAGGTAGTCTGTCACGGGAACCGAATAATAGAGATAGACAGCAAAACAGAGGAAGAAATCTTTGTATTGATAGTGTTTGATACAACAGAGGAGCAATTGAATATATATATGGGCGCACTCCGTTGTACGGAGCTCGAACCTCCCGACCACCCCCGAGCTTCAATTCGCTTGCATGCAGCGTCTCACTCGCACTCGCACTCGCACTCGCACTCGCACTCGCACTCGCACTCTCACTCGCACTCGCACTCGCACTCGCACTCGCAGAAGAGAGAATGGTGAATCACCCCCAAAACGCACCACCCGTCCTTCTATTCTCCTCCAGAAAACCTGCGACCTCTTAAAATAGCCGCTTTTCTATTTTTGGCGCTCGGTCGACTCGACTTGCGCGCCAATATACCTGCGAGAACAAGGTTAAAAAAAAACATGATCGTGAAGCGATCCGTAGAGGTTAGTCCACAATTTTTCAGCTGTCTTCAACTGAACATAACTCCCAAACGGAGCCAAAACAGCCCAAGTCCGTCTCATACAATCTTGTTGCCCTCGCTGCGCTCTTCGACGGCTATGTGATGGAAAATTTCCATAGCCTGCTCCGATTTGCTGAAAATCAACCTGCAAAACAGCATTTTCTACAAAAACGATGCAAAAACAGCAAATCCAACTTTTTTTCTTAATCTTTGGCCTTCAACGAGCATCAAAACATCAAAATCTCTAAAGACTCAAAGAACCAAAGTTGTTCCTTATAACGCAGGCTTCAATCGCTTCATACATCACTTTTCCAAAATCCCACGTTAACGCCTTCAAAAATGCCCCAGAAAGTGCCTTCCGGATCAAAAAATTTTATCGGACGAAAACAATCCACACATCCTTCTACACAGTGGACTAACTTTAAAATGACAAAAACTTCCTAGAAAACAAAATTTATTACTAAAACACCTCGAAATCAAGTCTTGTTACATAGTCCCAACAACAATCCTCTCAAATCACATTCCTCTGCACATTCAATTTAAGAAGAATAAAGAGGAGGAGCAGGCCCCAAGAGGTAAAAAAAACTATTGGTGACAGGGGCACACCTTTTCAAAGACCCTCTTTTCAGGAATCTAGCCAAGAAAGCACTAGGTAAGCTAAATAAATATGTCGACCTCAACAAGCACAATGCGTGGGACCTCTTTGCTCGGAGCATCCAGAAAACAATCAAAACCTCGGTCCCCCGAATCAAGGAAGCTAGGGAGGATCACCTGTTGCATCTTTCAGCGGAGGTACAATTGCTTACCGCTATAAAAGCCAATGGGCATGCTACTGAAGGCGAACACAAATGATGGCTTGAAGCCAAATTGAACCTCGCTAATGAGCAGATAGAAGATATAAAAAAGGCTAGACTTCTCTCTAGGGAGATTTATTTGCAACCGGAAGCCTCCAATCAAGCTCATTTTTTTAGGGCTCTAAAAATCAAGAAGAGCCGGGGCCACGTCCGCTCACTTGATGATGAGAAAGGGACATCAGTTCATAATTAGGATATAATGGTTGGTATGATGCTAAGCTATCTCAGTCAAATTATTGGACGACCGGAGAACCAGTCCCAAGAAGTGGACGAAGCCAGAGGGACCTTACTACATAGTGTTAAGAAGGAAATTCCCCACTCAGAAGCTAATAACTTGGAACGGCCATTTTCCGAAGACGAATGTTCACTAGCATTGCAAGCCCTTGGCAAGGAAAAGTCCCCTAGGTGGGATGGGATGACAGTGGAATTCTATGCAGAATTTTGGGAAGATCTCAAGGCCCCAATCACAAGTTTGGCCAATAAAGCCATGGTCGAAGGGTCCTTGGAGACAAGTGTGAAGAGAGGGCTTATCAAGCCCATCCCAAAAGAGATCTGCTGCTCTAAACTACAACATTGGCGCCCTATAACGATGATGTCGGTGGCCTACAAAATTATAGCTAAAGCAATGGCCCTCAGACTAGCCCGCTTACTAACCAAGATCATCTCCCCTCATCAACATGGTTTCATTAAAGGAAGGTCCATATAAGTAGCAATGGTGGGAATAGAATATGCAACTATCACAAAGCAGGAGTGCATTTTGCTGCAGTTGGACCTGGACAAGGCCTATGACAGAATAACATGGACATATATAGAAGCCATCATGGAAGCTCTAGTCTTTGGGCCGCGCCTCTGTCAGATGGTTCGTGTGATGGGGGCTAGAAGCCAGTCAGAGCTCCTATTTAACGGTAGAATTGTGGGCTCTTTTGAGGTTAAAAGGTCTATTAAACAGGGATGCCCTCTTGCCCCCCTACTTTTCGCCATAGGATCACATCCTCTAATCACGACGCTCGAAGCTAGTGCTGAACGCGGGGAGGTGCAAGGCCTTGTTTTACCAGGAAATAGGCAACTCCTGGCAAAACGTTTTGCAGATGATTCTCTCCTCTTCTTGAAGGCGTGCCCCCAGGTCATCAGCAAATCTTTGGAGATTGTACAAATGTTCTCGGTAGCTTCGGGGTCCCAGTTTAATATAGAGAAGTCAAGAATGATCTCCCTATCAGAAAATGACTCATTTGACCCTTCTGTATGGTTAGGGGAGATTGTCACAAAAGGAAAGATCTTTAGACATCTGGGAGCCCCCCTGGGGGTGGATGTAACTCACAAGCAAAGATTCGAGTGGGTGCTTGAAAAAATCAAAATGAAAATGAGTAGGTGGGAGTATGCTCTTCTCCCATTCCCAAGTCGGATAAAAGTGATGAATGCCTTCATGATTCCTTATATTGCCTTCACGAGCCCGCTTCTCAAGATGGCTAAGTGTCACTGGAAGGAGTTCTTAAAACCAGTAAAAACATTTTTATGAAAAAATAACACGAAATCTTCCAGGCCATGGCAATGGGCCAGTTGGGAATCGGTTGCTTGGCCAGGGAATCAAGGAGGCCTCGGGATTCTTAACCCTGTGACCCATGCAGAAGCTTGTTGCACCAAATTTGTTGTTTCCTTGGCTAGACATGATCAAGTTTGGGCAGTTATGATCAGAGATATGATAGAAGCAGCTAAACTTGGCTCGAATGGAGGAAAGTGGAGGGGAGTGGAGGTTCATGACAAGTTGCTTGCCCCGGCGTGGTCTACCTTAAGACTGGGGGGCAGCTCAGGAGAATTGGTAAGAAAATGCAATAGAGTAGCAGGAGTCTTAAAGTGGGGGGAAGAAGCCAGATACTTCAAGAACTCCATCCTACATTGGTCCCCCTGGCTCTCCAAAGTTGTAGATCCGCCACAAACTCCCTATTGGATTGAGACAACAAGGAAGCTGAATAATAAGGGTCTGATCCGACTTGAGCACTTCTGGGACAATGTCAACAAGAGTTGGAAAACCATTGACCTTATGATTGCCCAGTACCAACTCAATAGCTTGGAGGTCTTGCTTGTCCACAAAGTGATGAAAGAACTTGACAATCTAGTGATGCCAATCTGTCACTCGAAGTTGGACTGGAAAGCCTGGAAATGGCTAGGAAGCAGTAACCCCATACTAAAATCATTTATCAGACAATGATGCAAAAGAAGAATTGGTCTAGCCCCCTTAATAAGCTATGGAAAAAGCAATGGCCGGAGGAAAGGTGGGAGCATGTAATGGAGAACATATGGAAGCCAAAGGTTCCACATTACATGAAGGCTTTCTTATGGAAGGTTATTTGGGGTGCTCTACTGACGGGGGTGACGATTCAGGAGAGAGGGATTGGGTCAGATCGATGCTTGGGGTGCACATTGACTAGTGAAGATCTGGCCCACCTTTTCATGGAATGCCCAACTATAAAAGGTCTCGCAGGGAAAGTATGCAAGTGGGTCCAGAGAACATGGAAAATTAGTTTTTTCAAGACTAACCTATGCTTTGGAGGTAAAAACTCAGTTGGTCCTGCACTCCTCGTCAGCACTCAAATTGTCAGATACTTCTTTTTTCATCATGTATGGCAAACAAGGAACCGTCGGGTTTTTGAAGGAGGATTTGAGGTGGCAAGCTTCGCAGAAATTATACAGGAAAGCAAAGTGCTAATATGGGCACTCGGGCGCAAGCATCACTCGGAGGATTGGTTTGGGACTACTTGTGCCTTGTTGTCAGCAGATGGAATACCTGGGACGGGGGCAAACCTTGGCCATCGGTAGGAGTGGCTGCCCTAATAGCCATTGTAATTATGATTCCTGGATGTTGTCATGGCTTAACATGAGCATGACAAAACCCTGTAATTTTTTCGGGTGCTCAATATAATTCACTCACAATTGTGAGTTTTGAAAAAAAAAAAAAGATTCGATTAAAAGTAATGAATCCAAAGTCATGTCTCCAAATAATTATTTACTACACTACTAGTCGCTGCGCTTTCAATAAGTAGAATCTAAGTAGATTCTTTACTCCCTTTTCGCAAGAGAAGAGTTTCCCAAAGACAAAAGGAGATGACATCCCATCGTGTGCGGTGCCCTGCAATGTGCATCTATTCCTTCTTCCTGATGCCCATCCCTTTTCGCTCGGTCAGGCCTTGCGATCCCGTGCCCTTGGCTTTGTGCATTTCTACTGCCTGCAAAGCTTGCCCCTCCATGCACCACATTCCTACCCTCTGCTTGTTCTTCTGCTTCGCACTTCCTAAGTTCTCAGATGTAGAGATTGCAGCCTGCTCCCCCTTGTTGATCCACTCCAAGCCTTGAGCACCTGGAGGCTCCTAGCCCCTGGGTTTGTCCATCGCTATTGCCTGTGCAGCTTCCCCTCGATGCAAATTCCTATCCTCTTGCACATGAGCCCCACCCCCCTTATTGATGGCCTTGTTGAGCACACGCAGACGCACGTATCATCGACACAAACTCAACAGGGAGATTTTTGTCCAAACAAAACGGCCACCTGTCATTAGTGGGAGCCTTGTATTTAACATTTTCTTATCTTTATTCCTCTTTGACAATTGAGACCCATTTTTGAGTGCTTAGCATGTAAATGGTCACAAATTACCTCGCAAAAAAAGTCTAGTTTTAGCCTCTTATATTGATAGACAATCAGTCCTCTTATGAAAACCTATAATCTCACGACCTGGGGTATTTTGGGAGCTTATGACAAAATATTTAAGGAGTGTTTTGGGAATTTCCACAAATTAGAGGGGTATTTTGGTAATTTTTCTTTAAAATAAATACCATTCTAGTAAGAGAATGACCAATCTAAAGTGCGAAAGAGAAGCTTTCAACGAGTCTATAGAGAGAGAGAGAGAGAGATAGATAGATAGATAGATTTTATTATCGTCCTCAAAGGTCAAATATGACCTATGGGACCAAAGTTACATGTGATGTAGTATGTGTACGGCTGATGAGTGACTCTCGATGCTCCAAAATTGTAGTGATGAGAGTCGCAATGGAGAGCCCACACTTTGGCTGGGAGAGGAAAGTGTGTAGGTCTAAGTTATGGCTGAAAATGTGAGAGAAGCAAGTTCGGATGTGATCAAAAGCTGAGCACTCTAGTAGTGTGTGGTACTCAGACTCTCGAACTTGCAGTGAGCATAATGTGCACAGTCGATTTGACTCTTCTCCATTGCCCCAACGCCCTATCTCGCATCGAAGGAAATGGGAGCTAAGCCGAATTGCTGCGATAGTGCGTATCACGGACAAGGGAATAGGCTCAAGCATGTAAGTGTGAGTATGGTTTCCTCTCTCAGCGAAGAACATGGTTTTGTAGTTGGGGGCAATATAGGTGGTGTAATGTATGAAGCGTGACCCACCGGATTTCTTCCAAGCCGTAATACATTGTCGTTGTAGAAAAGCTTCATTCACTTGAGAGTCAATTGAAGCATCATGTAGCAAGTGTAATGCATCCCATCTCCCAAACCACTTCTTTATGTCTTGCATCCATCCCGTGCTCAAGATCTTGCTTTTATGCGTCTTTTGAACTTTTTTGCTTGCTTCCCATGCAATTGTAGGAAGTCGATGTGAGGGGTTTTGACGCATCTTTATCATGTACTCCACAACCCTTTCCATGCCCATAACCTCAATTGGAAGAGATCCCGACTCAAGAAGTAGGAGCATATATGGTGTTTGTGAGAGAGAGAGAGAGAGAGAAACAACATCTGCATAGATTCCAAAAATTAAAGCATGTGCAACCCTTTTTGCATGCTTGCATCTCCACACCTGTCCTTCTTTGCACTTTTACCTGAAGCGGACTCATGCGATAGTAGACATCTCTGCTACGTCATACTTCCACGACTGTTTCGTTGAGCCTGAGCCCCCTCTGCAATATAAAAAAAGGCATGTCGTGCTCTTCGTCCTGATGCATGACTCAACACCCTTCCTCCTGCGTTGCCTATCGGGGCCCCCACCATCATCCCCTCTTCGCTCTTATCACGTGCACCCCCTTTCATTTTCTTTGTGATCTTCTTTTAACCCAACTAATTAGACCCGTTTCATTTTCTTTTCAAACATTTGCTATATCTATTTTCCCAAATCGCGACGCATGGCATCTTCTACAAGAAAATACACCTCTCACGATGCCATCCATAGGGTATTTTGGGAATTTTTAAAATTTCAAGGATATTTTTAAAATTTCCATAAATTAAAAAGATATTTTGGTAATTTTTCCAAGAAAATACATGAAGAAGAAGAAGAGAGTTTTAATGTCGCAGGAAACTATCCCAAGAGACCTAAATATATCTCTAACTCAGCAAGAAGTTTTTTTTTTTTTTTTTTTTTCCCCTTTCCCTTTTTCTTTTGAGCCCCAAGCCAAGGGATCGTTGTTGATTCCCCTTAACAAGACACTTTGGCAAACCTATGTTCCTTCCCTAAATGGCTCCATTTTCTCAAAACTCATTAATTTCTTGCTTTGATTCCGACGAATCTAAAAATTTGAAAGCACTTTCGCAAAACTCATCAACTCTTGGCACCGGTTCTCGTGGACGATCATCATCCTCTCACTCGTCTCTTCCTCTCTATCTCGACGTTATGCCTGCAGGCTTTTCTTCATCATCATCGTCATCGTCATCGTCTCCGCCATAGCCCGCGCCTCCAAGCTTCTTTCTTACCCCCACAATATTCAAGCTTCTGGCCATTTCGCCCCGCCTGCGCCCCTTAGTTCCTCCATGACTTGCAGCTTCAATCGCGACATCTCCTGCATTTGTTGCAATACTGTCCGAGGCAGGCACGTCCATGGCAGCGGATTCTGTGCTCTCCCTCTGTCATGCACCACCACGGACCCGATGTCTTCCTCCGACCCTCCGCCTTGGCACTCATAGGTCAGGAGTGTTGCTATCGCCTGCCACCTCCCTTTGTCCCTGCGAGCTCGCCTTGTCTATGTGAGCAGGAAAATTGCTCTCTCTCTCTCTCTCTCTCTCTCTCTCTCTCTCTCTCCATCTGGTTTTTGTGCCAACATTTGAGAGGGAAAACTCTCCCTCTATCTCTGTCGCCTTTGACCTGACAGATGCATAGGAACAAACCTCCTTCACACGCAACAAGTGAGACGAGGATTGAGAAAGAGGCAGACAATGCGTACCCTTTCCACATCAGAAAAGATCTTTCCTTGTTTTTTCATTTCTCTCCTCCACGTGTCATCTGGCGTCTTTTTTTGCCTTCAAAGCCATGCAAAGCCCTCTACTTTTCCTTCAAACTGGAAAGGGGATCTTTGCAAATTCCTGTCAAAACTAATGAAAAAGTAGTTTTGGCTACCTACCCTAAGGGCAAGTGGAACACCTTTCCCTTTGTATACATAGTCTTTAAGTGGATTTCTTTAAGTAGACTAGGAGCTAGTTCACATGAGAGGTTGGTTGGCAACTTGATTTTGTGAGTTCTCATGGAAGGTATCTAAAAACGTGAGAGAGTGGGAGAGATTTCTTTTTTAAGGAAAATGAATGGAAAAAGTAAGTGAAAGAATAGAGAGAGAAGTGGAAAAAAGTGTCTTTTCTTCCGTTCAATGAAAAACACTTTTTTCTCAGTGTCTTCACTTGTGGT